>NC_140976.1:1266783-1319283 GCF_056783735.1 Eptatretus burgeri | reverse complement strand
AAATCAAAGCCACCCACACGATCATTATCATCGTCATCATCATCATCATCTCCAGAACCAGATTTCTCACGGACAGGGTCACCGTATTAACCATCAGGCTTCTCAGGGTCATTATAACCCAGAACATCAGGTTCACAAGCATCTTGACCAAACAGCTCAAGATTATCATTTTCAAAGTCACCATAAAAGTCATCAAGCTCACCATCAAGATCATTATAAAAATCAGCATCAGGCTATTCACGGCCACCATTTCCATCAACGAGGAGGTCAACACCACCATCTCGGTCACTCTCACCTCCAACATCAGGCGTCTCAAGGACGCCTTCAGAGCCACCAAGCCCCTCACAATCACTCCTCTATTCAACACCAGCCATCTGAGGAAAGATCCTGTCTAGGTCATTACCAAAGTCATCATAGACCTTGTCAAAGTCACCAACTGTCTCGTTCACATCGTCCGAGTCAGCTGTCCTCTCCAGCTCCTGATCCCCAAGCTTCTCACATCGGTCGCTCTTCTTCTGCAGCCCTGCCTCTCCCGTCATTCTCCCAGCGGCGCAGCCGCCCGCCGCCGCTCTCGCTTGCAGCGCTCACGCCGACTTCTGCCAACAATCACTCCCGCTCTCCCCGAAGACGTTCTGAAGCTGCGATCCCGACCTACGCCCCACAGTCACGTCCTTCACCCCTTCGACCTTGGGCAACTGTTGACGAACCAGAGGGAGACCAGGACGGAGTACGAGAAGAGGACAGAGAAAGGGCTGGAGAACAGTGGGGACCTGGTGCTCCAGCTCGCCCTTGCTTGCGTCACTGGCCTACTGTTTTTGAAGAGCCACCTCAGCTTCCTGCTCACCACATTCCTCATCAAACTCCCCATCTCCCAGCTCAGCATATCCCACCTCACCAGTTTCATCAACTTCCAGCTTTCGCAGGCCACCATCTTCCACACCAAGCTCCTGAAGTTCCAACTTCTCATCTTCCATCTCATTACTACGGTTATCCAGCAGCTCATCTCCCAGATTACCATCTTCCTTCATCTCACCGTCTCCCTTCAGTTCCTCACTTACCACCACGTCCCCTTCGTTTCTCCAGGCTCGCAGAACCAACAACTGCCCCACCATTGCCCCCCAGTCATCCACAAATATTCCAGTTCCCTCCACAAGCTCCAGCTGCTGCTAATCTTCCATCTCGTGGACATTATCAACCTCCACTTTCTGCTCCCCCATACCCCCCAACTCCACAGGCTTCCTGGTTCCCAGAATCAAACCCAGAGCCTTGGACAGAGAGAGCTACATCTTTTGTGTATCCTCAAGCCCAACCTCAGTATCACCAACATCACCACCATCACCACCATCTTCCTCATTATCATCAACCAACTTCCCAATTTCCTCCTCATCAGTACCCAGCCCACCATCTTCCACATCACCAAATTCCAACTCATCTGCTTCCAGCTCACCAGGTCGCCACTTCTCAGCATCCAGATCAACAGCAAACAGCACCACAGGTTCCGCTCCAGCACCACCCGAGGTGTCCGCACCACCAGGCAGCACATCAGGGGCCTCGCTGGGGTCATCCAGGAGTACTTAACGGAGAGTCCGAGTTACAAAGATCAGGTATGTATTCAAATTTGCTGCAGAGGTTGCTGGCATTGTGGAAGTACGTGGTTGTTGAGCGAAAGACTTGTGGAGTTCGCTACTTGTAGAGATGTTTTTTCTTGATAGTATGGAAATGAAAATGGCCCGGGGGATAAGGAGAGGAATTGATAATCGAGTAATGTACTTAGTTGTGAGCTTAAACATACATGTAGTTGTTTAGCCAGGTGGTTTTGTGTTTGTGTAAATAGGGATTGTCAGGGTCGAACGTATCAGAAGTGTTTTCCCCGCACTCGTCTTCACACATCATCTTCATCCTCCTCGATTCAAAATGCTCTTGCGTCGGTCATGCATTGGTCGCTCGGCTCATGCCATGTCCAATTAACCTGAAGAGCAGGAGTGAACATAACCAGGACCGTCAGTTTTTAAGGGGAACGCCAAGACATGTGCGCGTGCTGTTTGAAACGAGCGGCCAATGGGATTTTAAATTTAGCCCCTTCCAGACCTCTCCAGCCAATGAGCGAGTGGAGTGACGTCATACAGGGCTTTAATTACACGACCTGAAGCAACCAATGGTGATTGGTGAGTTCGGTCCGACAGTTCCGTGGACTCGAGACAGTGATGCTCAAGCAGTCTGAACGACATTCGGCACCGGCTTCTCTCCCAGACTCTGCACGAGATTCCTTGAATTATTTCAGCAAGCGGATCGGCCTACGATGACGGGAGGCCGTGGGTCATGCCCCGTGCTTAGATCCACGAAGGGAGCAACATTGCCTTGGATTCCAAGCTTTCCTACGACCACGTCCCAGCTCGAGCTCGTCATGCGTGGAGAAAACTGCAGTCTGCGCATCAGAGCCAAAACTAGTCGACAGCGCCTGGAGAAAGGGAAGGCCTTTCCAGTCCACTCCGCCTCGTATCGTCGCTAATCCCATGCCTCCATCCCCTACAACAGTATTACCTATGTAGTTAATGGGTGATAAGATATCGGAGTCAGGTAGGCAAAAGTCCGAGGGAAGGGAATTACACGAAGTGCGTTGCCCTCGGGTTTGTTACCCTCGCCAAAGGAGAGCGTATTGCATTTGGCTCCGTTTGTCTGTTTGTTTGTCCGCACAGAAGTTTCGTGTTTTTCTCTGCAACTACTTGTCGGATTGAGACAAAATTTTCACGATTGGTGCGCCAACTCATGTAGAATGTTTAATGATAATTATGACGTCATTGGTCACGTGGCATGGCAGCCATGTTGGTAAAACAGAAAAACTTTTGACCTCTGTATCTGAAACCGCACCAAGGAAAAAATTGAAACTTGGCTCATGGCAAGTACTCCTCATGGGGAATTAGGGTGGTTTTTTATGACGTCATATGTGCCTTCGTTATGACGTCATAACTGCATATGTAGAACGCCACATCCGATCAGTATGGAAATTTTTGAGGGTCATCTAGGGATGGTCCACAGAAAAAAAAATTGATCACGTCATTGGTCGCGTGATTCAGCAGCCATATATATATATATATATATATATATATATATATATATATATATATATATATATATATATATATATATATATATATATATATTTTAAACCTTCAAAAATCATCTTCTCTGAAGTGGCTAAACAGATCAAGGCAAAACTTTACAAGTATGACCGCCTGCCCATGAGGAACAAAAGGTTCACACATATGATGTCATTGGTCACATGGTTGGCAGCCATATTGGATTTACCCTAAAACCTATAAAAATACACCACTCAAAAGAAGTCCTGGTGAGGGTCTGCAATCTCTGATTGCTCTTTTTCTTGTTTATTTTGCGTTATTTGAGCTCAATCCTCTCCTTTTTACTTTTCCTGTGAATAAATGTTTTTATTTGGTTTTATTCCCACTCACAGGAAAGTCTCCACTGTCTGTGTAGGGTGCGCTCATGGTGGAATCTCCACTGTATGGGTTGCATTCGTGGGAAAGTCTGCACTGTACAGGGGGCGCTCACGCGCTCGTGGCACAATTTTCATCAAATTCTCATCTTATCGCATTTGCTACCATAACATTGTAACACACATATTACCACCATAACATAACAATCAAATTTGGAGTGGTGGTTGGAGGATGTTGGTGTAGAAAGGCATCTCTATCTCCCCTTTATCAGACCAGTAGGGGACAAGCATCTCCTGCACCCCCTCCTCCCCTTCCCTGCTTCCGATGCCTATTTGTGGTTCAATGAGCATTTTCTGCAAGTTTTACATTTTGTATCAACTGTGAATGCATCGTTATAGAAGGTACATATCTCTCTTGCTTGTATTTGCTTGTTGATATTGTAAGCTCGTGCCTTTCTTGCATTAGCAGGACATTACTTGTTGGTGTCCTGTTAACGTTTCTCATTTCAAATATATCTCAGGATAATGTCATTCACATTTTATTTCACCACTTCAACAATAATTTGGTTCTTTTTTTAGCAAAGTAATGTAATGTATCCCCAAAAGATGTGTGATGTTTCATCCTCACCCACTTACACACCCTATCACTTATCCTCAGACTGGCTTTCTCACCCCATGTTCCTTACTCCCATCCCTCTTCAGCACCGAGCAAGATGAAAGGTTTCTCCAGAGGCAAGTCCGGCGGTGAAACGGTTCCTCCAGTTCTCATCGTCACTCCGGTGCCACAGACAAAAGGAGGGGCATCCGGACCTGACTCTGGAATGGGTGGAGGTGGAGGAGGATCTGGCAGTCAGAGGCCACGAATGGGGGTAGCTGTGCCACAGGTATGACTTTTATGAGCCCACGTGTGCTCTTCTTTGATTTGTACTTCCATTGGTAGCTGACGCTGCTATTTATAACTTGTTTGATTGTCTGCTCCCATTATTTTGCTGCTTTGTTTTTATATTTTTAATACCGCAATAGATTTCTGATTGTCCACGTGAATGCAAAGCATAACATCAGAGCCTCAGGGACACTCCATTGTACTAGTTTCTGATTTGGTCGCTCTCTCGTGTTTATTATTATTTTTGACAGCTTGTGATGTTGATCACGAGTATCGATACGATGTTTGTTCAAAACAAGACAAATGACAGAACTGTATATCTGTCAGTAAATCAAATGCTTGTATCATCCTTGTATACAAGGTCAAGACTCTTGGAAAAGCTAGAAACACTGAAGGGAGAGAGACAGAGACATAGACTTGGTCAAACAATGGGCAAAGGGAGAAATAAGGGGTATGGAAGGAGACACGGGGGTGGATGGATGCAGAAGGAAAAACTGTAACTTTGGAAAAAGGTGGGCTTGGAGGGAGGGAGGGGAGTGAGTGGGTTAATGAAGGTGGAAACTTCATGGGTTTGGATTGGTGATGATCTGAGATGGTGAACAGCTGTCTTGAAGAACTGAAGGGAAGAATGATGTTGAAGAGAATGTGGAAATTGACTCCAAAGTCAGGAAAAAAGATAAACAAATGAGTTGAGGTGAGCTATGGTCGTGGATTTTAGAGACTTTCACCAGAAGGGGGTTGATAGTGGGCCATGTGCGCCCTGAAGAATTGTGTGGGGGGACATAGCATGGAAAGAGCAGATGGTACAAAACCAGAAAGGAGTCGGAAGAAGACAGAAAGACCAACGACCTGTCTGTTATGGGAAAGTCATCGGCCCATAGACTTAGCTTCTTTGCGGGAGATTCCAATTATATTGAAGGCCTTGGTTTTCACTACGCCAAGCTCAGCAAGGTGCGAGGCAGGGGAACCAGCCCAGAGAGGAGAGAAGTACTCCATCAAGCTGTAGATGAAAGCCTTGAAGGTGGATAAGAGTTCAGGTGTGCCAAGGCAGGTAAGCCACAACATACCCAGTCGGCGACTGGCTTTGGAGGCCAACATTGTAATATGGTTCATGGCTGACAGTGATACCCAGAAGTTTTAGTGACCGAACTTCCTCAAGAGGATTGTTTATAACGTAGATGGGAGGGTTTGTGAGATGGTCCTTTCAGAGAGAGATTGTAAGAGTGTGACATTTGTCTGGATTGAAAGACATGTTCCAAGTGTTTGACCAGCTTGTGATTTTTTTACCAAATTCTGAAGAGAGGGAAGAGGGTGCAGTCTGTCTGTCTGAAGGATGAGGGATGTCACAGCAGAGGGTGGAGTCATCAGCAAAATAGATAAAGGGGATTTTCCAGACAGATTGTTGATGAAGATTAGGAATAGGACTGGGCCCAGAACACTGCCTTGGGACTCTCCATCCTTGACAGTGACATGTTGCTTTAGTCCTTTGAGAGCCGCATGTTGGCTACGAGAGTGGAGGAAGTCAGTAACCCAAAAGTGGAGTTGGTCTTAGATGCCTTAGGCAGAGTGTGGAGAGCAAGGCAGGATGCCAGACTGGAGAGAGACAGAGAGAGAGAGAGACGGAGAGAGAGAGACAGAGACAGAGACACAGAGAAGAGGATCTCATGTGTGACATTGAGGGCTTCATCCATTGTTGAGGGAGTAGAAGCAGCATGTCCAAGGTGTTTTGACTTGGCCTGAATCGGAATTTGTGATCTGTGATGAGGCCGTTGTAAATATGGAAGGATTTCATATCAACTGCGATGGTGGATTTCATGATCTTGCTAATGATTGGAAGCAAGTTGATGGGTCTGTAGTTAAGGGGATCCGTTTTTGCACCTTGTCTATGTAATATAGTGATGTTGGTGGATTTCCAATCAGATGGAAGAAGGCTTCGTGCAAATAAAGTGAAAAGGGCAGAGAGAGAGAGGAAGTGCAAGAGCAGCAGAGTATGATCTTAAGACATGAGCTGATGCCGTCCAGTCCAGGTGCTGAATCAGTCGAGGGTTGCCAGAAACTTCACCTTCTCAGTTGAAAAAGACACACAGAGTCCGGGAGTAGCCAGTTGCGACTGCATCAATGATGGGTACAGAGAGTGAGGGATTGGGGACACAAGATTTTGAAGCAAACACAGAATTGAGGCATTTGGTCTTCTCGTGAGCAGAGATGGCTGTGGTGCCATTTGAAGAGAGGGAAGGGATGGGAAGGGATGGAAGGGGAGCATACCCCAGAGACAGACTTAACAAGGCACCACCAGGTAGGATGGATGGTCGTTTTCTGGCTCTTTTGGGAGTGGACACAATTATTGCCGGCTTTGTGGAATGAACAGGGATTGCCTTCGGTCGGGTTTGCTTTCCAGGAAGAGAAGACTATTTGTTTCAGAGCCACTGCCTCACTCCAGAGTATTCGGTGTACCATAGGCGGAAAGAAGAGTTAGGTAATTGAACACAAGATGGGATGAATCTGTGCATAAGAGAAAGCACGTTTCTGTGGAAGAATTCCCAGGGTGAGTTAATATCAGGGGCGGTAGATATGGGAGACCAGTCCTGAAGTGAGATGGCTGCTTGCAGACCCTGTCAATCTGCCTGAGGGAACTGCCAGATTCACCGGCGTGGAGGAAGCTCTCTGAGAATAGCCAGAGAGAAGCTTTATACATAATTTTGTCGTGAACAGATGACTAGAGCGAAGTCGAAGGCATGCAATCGCAAATCGCCATGCTTCCCACGTTAGGTAAAGTTGAAAGATGACAATGTTCCACCAGGAATGACCTATATAAAATATCAAATTTTGAGTTAAATTTTGTTTTCGTATTGACCCCTGTGACCCCAAATCCCCAACCCAGGGGCTTGGACCCTGGGGTCACATCCAAGAAAATTGTAACTCATGTGATTCGTTCCCCAATGGTGATTGGATATACAAAGTTTCATTCAAAAAATGTTTTAAAATGTGCCCCTAATTGCATTTTGTGGTATTTGACTCTGACCCCACCCCTGTGGAGGGGTCAAACATAACACTGCTCTTACACTTTCATGCCTTGTGGCGATCATCACTACTATGTTTGAATTTCTGCAAAACCGCTTAGGAGGAGATAGCGTATTGGACAGATGGACAGATGGAGCCGATTACAATATCCATCCATCCATCCATCCATCGGGACCATACTCTGTGCAGAGTGTTGGTGCTGCTTAAGCATTCTCCTTGGCTATTGGGCGCAATCCTGGACGGGTCACCACTCCGACACAGGATGCCAGCATGCTGGCACTCATTTTGCCGACCTCGGAAGGATGACAGGCAGAGTCAACCCCACCTGGTATTAATTCAACAGCTGAGCTGGATTTGAACTCGGGACCCTAGGATCCTCAGCCCATCAACCAAACCATTAAGCCAACATCAGGCATATATCCCCCGCCCCCCATTTTTTCCCCAAAAGCATGGGGATAATTAATCCTGTCTTGTCTTCCACTTGCTGATTAAACATTCTCTGCTCTACTTTGTCCTTCATTGGCTCTTCTGGTTGGCATGTTTGGTTTTTCCATCCAATAATTTAGCTCATGTTGGGATTTAAGAAGAAAGTCCCACCTACTGTGGAATTGTCCATAATCTCATAATGTTCTTTGAAAATTTAAAAGAAAGCTGATATTTCTTCACGTCCTCGAGCTTCATGTGAGATACATACAAGCTCTTCCATGAGATATTGTGTTCTTTGTGAGGAACATCCTGGAGCATCTGCTATTTCCCCAAAGGAAGCTGAGCCTTTGGGGTTCCTGCTTTCTCATCATGGGGAGGTTTATTGCAGCATTTAATTTGGTCATTCTTCTCATATTTCATGAGCTTCTTTTATACTATCAGGTGGAGAAGCCTTCATGCATTGAGTACTCTGTATATAAATATCCCCAAGCTTTTTGAAAAAAATAATGGTGGGGTTATTGTTATTAGGTCTGTCTGTCCATCATGCTATCTCCTTCGAAACGGTTGCACAGAAATTCACCAAACCTGGGAGTTATGAACACCGCACAGCAAGAAGGTGCAAGAGCAAGGGGTGGGGCCAAAAGGTCAAATACCAAAAAATATGGCAGGTGGACATGTTGTCTACAGACTAGCCATACCGGAAAAAGCCAGGGAAAACTCCCTATTTTGCAGCACAATATGTTTAATCAATAGAATCTGGCAACCGGACAGTTTGGAAAAGGGTTATCACTCAGCAAAAGGCACATATGTACAAGGTAAGCAGCGTCACAATGGAAAACCTTATTTTAAGCACAGAAAGAGAAGCCCCTTACTCGGTCAACTTATCACAGATACATGGGTGCCACTTTCATTCTGCGGAAAAGGATAGACAGAGTAGTGAAGAATCGGTGCTTCTGCCTCGGACTGGTTTCTTGTCCGTCCTGGCTTTCCCTCCAGGCACCAGCTTTGTCTCCAGGCTCCAGCTTCCTCGGTCTCCCAGCTCCCAGACACGGCTCCATTCTGAACCCCAGCTTTGACCTTTATAGCTCAAAATATCCTTCTACCATGCCCGCTTGTCTTTTCATCTGACTGTTTCTCCATTGGTGGACTGTTTGAATCGGCGAAGCCCATTGGTTCTTCAAAGTTTGGCGGCATGGCAGGGGTACGGTGGGGCGGGTGCCGAGGGCTCGGTGGCACTATTCTTGCACTGTTGTTTCCTGCCCTTTTAGCCATGCAGTGGTCAGTGCTCAGTCCTTGTGGAGTTGGTGAATTTGTGGTATGGTGTGGTGTAAAGCGTGTTGGATGCATGGTAGAGATAGAGAGAGAAATAAAGAAAGGGAGATCGAAAGAGATGGATAATGAACGATAATATGTATCATGAGTATTTTCAGCAGAACAAACGCTGGCTCAAGTCCAGATGGCCCAGACGGTTTCGTTAAACTATCCGCTTCGGCGCCAATGAAAGGAGGCAATTTGGTGTACTGCGTATTAAAATTTGATCATCACCCATGAAATTTTAAACAAGGAAATTATATCTGCACACTTCACTTTTTCTTGTAAAATTTCTCAGTTTCATGGCAGTATGTACGGTGCTTTTAACAAAAGTGTATACATCACCTGAGAATAGTCCTGACATTTGCACAGACAATCACCTGAGAACACAAGAGGACCGAATCGGTGTGGTTTCCTCTGGTGGTCACTTCATCCTGACGTTCAACAGTCGAAGTTAAGAATCCTTCAAGGATACTGACAACAATACGTTGAGACTAACAATGGTCAGATTATTACTGGGACATTGCAAGCACTCCTTCGCATTTGAGACCCTCATACACACAGCCTGCATCATGTATAACGAGTTGCCATGGGTAGAGTCCTCTGGCCCGTCGACGTCACCATGCTTTGGCCCATTGACATCACTATTTATAGCGTTTCTTCATGACAATCGTACACAAAACATCAGAAAGGCATAAATGATAGAAATTGGTATCACAGTAAATTACTTTGGTATTGTTGAAGTTTCAATTTTACACTTCGTTTGAAAACCACAAGTCACATCACACAGCCTTTAATTCAAAAGGTACAAGTTAAAAGAATTGCTGACTGCACACAGTTGTTGAGGTTGCTTTTGAATCCACAATTACTCATTGAATAAGCTAATTGATGAGCTGGACTTTTTGAATGTGAGGACCTATGTTTGAATCATTGGATTCTGAAAATACATGTCATGAAAATGGACAGTGAAGAGCATGGGTTTGTCTGGGAACCTGTGCAAAATTAATTCCATCCGGATATCAAGGGCCATTAGGGGTTCAATATGCCTGGTGTTTGCTTAATGGTGAGGGTGGTGGGCTTGGGATCCTAGGATCCTGAGTTCAGATCCTGCTTTGCTGTTGAATTAATACCAGGTGGGGTTGACTCGACCTGTTATCCTTCCGAGGTTGGCAAAAATGAGTGCCAGCTTGCTGGTATCCTGTGTCGGAGTGGCGACCCATCCAGGATTGTGCCAAATAGCCAAGGAGACTGATTAGGCAGCACCAACGCTCTGCACAGAGTATGGTCCCGATAGATGGATGGATGGGGGTTTAATGGATATGGTGGAAACTATGCACTTACATTTTTGTGGTGGGGCTAAATGGGGAGACATGTGATGGGGCAAAAAGCTCTCGGCAACCATCAACACTGTATTCTTTACTCAACCATACTCTTCCTCAGCTCACGAGACTTCAATTACCACCATTCCAGCTGGCTTGTTACTGCTTCATATACATCGGTGCATAGCCAATGACATTCTGTCTTGTGCTTTTCCTCTTGAGGCTGTCTATAATGAAATGATGATGAAAATGATATTCTGACTCACCATCTTCTTGTAGTCACATGACACTCACCCCCTGCACATTTGGAGGGGCCCAAACTTAGTGTGTACGTAGTTCCGGATGAAGACAACTCAGTAGATGAAACGTCAGACCTGAGCCTTGCCTACTAGGTCACTATAATACTTGGTAGTGCTTTCATTTTTGAATATGCATCTTCCCGTGAAGTTCAACCAGTTTTTTTGTGAAGATTCCTGAGCGCTGCCCGTGTTGTAAAGAATTTGTTTGTTGAGCTGCATACTTCCATTCCAATGTACCTTGCCATGCATTGAGAAACTGAGTTGTACCAAGGATGGACTTGGTATTCCATTGAGTCTGGCCAGTGAGGGAATGGATTTAGAAGTAATGTTGAAAATGTTGGCATATATGATGGCATGAGATCCAACTGTGTGACACCTAAATGGGCTGATAAATAAAACACATTTGACATTTACATTAAAAAAAAGTTTGTTGTACTTTATATTGTGTTATTTCTTTCTTTCCAACCTTTATATTTGATTCTTCTCGGCCCTCTATCCATCCATTTTTCCTCCAGACACGAAGAGATGGAGATACGAGTGATCAAGCAAGTGATGCTTCAAGCCCAAGTCCAGACTCAAAACCAGATCCCTCCTCAGGCATTGACCCCGCCTCGGCTCCGGCTCCTCCACATGTGACTCTTCCTCTTGTGACGGTTACTCCACCACCTCAGAAAAAAAAGGGTGGGAAGCACCGAAGAAAAAGGGATGGCGAGATAGGGCCTGAGAGGGAACGAGAACGCCCGGGAGATCGAGCTAGTGAGCGCGAGACCAAATTTGACCGCTACAGCTGTTCAAATATGGAAGAAAGGACAGGATACAGATACTCACCTGCAGATGGCTATCCAGTACCACCGAGGCCTCGGTCCGGTGGGTTGCAGACTCCTGGCAGAGCTCCTTATCTTCGCTCTGTTTCTGCACCAGAGGGAGACAGTGAAAGGGACAACACCGGAGCTGGAAGCCGGCTGGGAAGAGTGACGAGACCTTTGGCATGGATGAGCAAACGAGCTCTTTCCATCTTGGGAGGCGGTGGAGGAGGAGATCTTCCACCATCGACACGGCGAATAGGTCAGTTTGCTCGCAATTATAACTTTTCCTTTCATATCTGCTTTGCTCTTTTAGAACGCATGGCTCTCGAGCCCGGCACCATGGATTGGCAAACCTGGAAGAAACTTTTTGTTCTACGTGATACAGTGCCTCAATAAGTATTGGAACAGAGAAGTGAAATTTGTTATTATTGCTATGTCGTCAAGAAATTTGGATTTGAGATCAAAAGATGAAAATGAGCCAACAGTACAGAATGTTAGCTTTTATTCCTTGCTACTTCAATGCATATATGTTTTACCATTGTGGAACAATAGCACTTTTTATGTTCAGTCCCTTTGGTTTTGCCTTGGGAGTCTGTCGGTCTAAACCAACATGAAGACCAGAGAACTGTCTATAAAAGAAAAGCAAGCGATTTGGAAGCTGAGAAAAGAGAATAATTCAATTAGAACCAAAAAAGAAATTGGGCATAGCAAATACAACAATTTGGAATATCTTGAAACGGAAAGAAAACATTCGTGTACTGAGCAATAGACAACGGCAAGGTCAGCCAAGGAAAACAACTGCGGTTGATGACAAAAATAGGGGCAGTTCCCCTTGGGCACTCACCTGGTAGTGGCTGGATAAGAAAACCAGGGAACCACTGGTAGGTGTGGATAATCCACAAAATATTTAACAGAGAAGAAAGTAAATACTTTTGGATTTTTTTTTAATGCAGTGAAGAAAAACAAGCAAACAAAAAAAAAACTTTGGTTCAACAAAAGGTTGTGTTCAAGTTTGGTTGTGTTCAACTGCTCACCTTCACTCTTTCATTCCTCTTTTTCCTGCCTTTGGAAAAAACTCCCACACTCTCTTCAATGCCACTCTTCCCTCCAGGTCTTCAAAACAGCTGTTCACCACCATCTCTTATCTTCCCCCATCCAAAACCATGATCTGTTCTACCCCCTCAAATCCACCCCAAACCCACCTCCTTCAGATTCCCTGCTTTCCTTATTGAAAGTCCCTGTAGTACCATCTTGCTTACCCCATGTACCCCACCCCATCCCTCTCCCTTCTACAGATCTCATGTCTCTGTTCCCCACTGTTTTTTTCCTTCCCTCTCCTGCCCCACTTGTCTCCTGCTCTTCTTCTTGTACATTTCTCTGTGTTAGCTCTTATACGAGCCTTGACAGTGTATACAGAAAAAAAAACCAAAAAATATAACTTTGGTACAACAACAGGTTGTGGTCAAGTTTCATCAAAACTGTGAGTGTTGTTTCTGGGAAAAGAGAAAATACCTATTTTGGGGGCAACCATGCCGTAAAACCCCTTGGATTCCACTTTTTCTCATGCCATAAACAAACTTTGGTACATCATGGGTGATGAAAGTTGTAGTCAAGTTTCATTGGAAATATATGTGTTGTTCCTGCGAAGAAAGCAAATACCTTTTTTTGGGGGGGGCAACCTTCCAGGGTCAGATTGTGGTGGTGTGTGGAGCAGTGGTGCTGAGTTGTTATCCACCAGATCGTGGTCTCCTTGGGTTAACCTGAGGAGGTCCCTTTGGGTGGGTGCCTGGAATGTCATACCCCAAAGAGTGGATGAACATCTGTCTCTTATCATCTGAGCTCCAACATTTGAACATCGGTGTTGCAGCACTCTCTGAAGTTCGGAGACCGGATTGCAGCGAGATCATGGTGGGTGGTTACTCCTACTATTGGTCTGGAAGCTCTGATGGTTACCATGCCCAAGGAGTTGCTGTAGCTATGTCCAAGAAGCTGACTCCAATGATAATTGAGGTAACACAGGTCAACGAGTGTATTATGAGACGAAGGATTCATCACTCCTTGGGTGTCATCTCCCTGGTCTCTGGATATGTTCCGACCGAGGCGAGTGATCTCATCGTGAAAGACGCATTCTTCGCCACATTCGAGTCTATGGTTGATCAGTGCCCCAAGCAAGATACCCTTCTAGTCTTGGGGTTTTCAATGCATCGACTGGAACTGACAGGGATGGTTATGAGACGTGTGTTGCTCCAGAAGGGTCTGGAACTGTGAACTAGAATAGCACTAAGTTCCTTGACTTTGCAAGAAGTCATGGACTTAGGGTGGCCGGTTCATGGTTTCAGCACCAACAGGCTCAATGCTGGACTTTGCATTCTAATGCTGGAGATGTGGCAAAGGAGATTCACCATGTGCTCGTTGATGGTTGCTGGACTATGGTCCAGAACTGCAGGGTCCACTGGAGTGTGTTCAGTTCCTCAATACTGACCACAGGATTGTTGCAGCAACTCTGAAATTGCAGCTCAAATCTGGGAGAATGGTACAATCCCAGCCTCGGCTGAATGTTGGCAAGCTCAAGGATGAGAGGGCAGCTGAGGAGTTTGCGAACAGGCTGAGTGAGGATTTGAGGGGGTCTGGGTGTTTTGGGGAATCCTGAAGAGGTCTGTAATGCCTTCATGACTACCATGCTTGATCTTGCAGGTGAATGTCTTGGAATTCACCGAAGGGCGAAGAAGCACTTTGTCTCTCAAGGGACACTGGATACTATTGACCAGAGTTGCAGGGCCAGGCTTAATGGCAGTGCTCAGCTGTTGAGGGAGTTGAGGTGTAAAACTGTACATGCACTGAGGGTGGACAAGGAGGCCAGTGTGCGAAGAATCTGTGAGGGGGTAGAGCACCACCTGTGGTCAAGTGCTTTTGTTCCTGCTTACAGAGGAATTTGTGCATTGCGTTCTCCCAAGACTGTCTCTTGGTGTACTGCAGTTGGAGTGGAGGGTGATGGGCTCTTGACAGTGGAGTCTGAAGTGAAGGCCCTCTGGGTCGTCACTTTGAGTGGCTGACCCATCAGCTGTTGAGTTGGATCTCAAAGGTGTTACTACTCTTCTAGCTGAACTTCCAATAAACTGTGATCCACTTTCGCTTGTGGAAACACGGGCTGCGGTGAACCGGTTGAAATGGGGTAAAGCTCCAGGGATCTGTAGCATCCATGCTGAACTTCTCAAGGCTGGTGGAAATGCTGTACTCGTGTCATTGCACGCAGTTCTGTGCTCTGTGGGGAACACAGGCATCATCCCAACTGACTGAAAAGGGGCACTAACAGCACCAGCACCCAGAACAGTAAGGCTTCACACCAATGAGGTCAACGATTGACCGTATCCTTGCTCTTCGGGTCGTCACCAGATACAAACGAGAGTTTTGGCAAGGGCAGCTTGTAGCCGATGTTGATCTCTGCAAAGTGGTCCATTCATTGAATCGGGATGCCCTCTGGAGGAATCTCAGTCTTCGTGGGGGTGCCACAAAAACTGATCAATCTGATGTCTGAACTTTACTTTGGTTCTGAGAGTGATGTGAGATGTGGTGATACCATCTCTGACTTATTTCCAGTTGTTACTGGAGTTCATCAGGGGTGTGCATTGGCCCCCACACTTTTCAGTGCTTGTATGGACAGGATTTTGGGGAGGATGTTGGAGAGATCAAGCTGCGGTGCATCGTTTGGGAATGTCAATTTCTCTGACGTTGATTTCGCAGATGATGCAGACATTTTGCGGAGACTCTGGATATCCTTTTTGGGGTGCTCAAGGCTCTGAATGAGGAGTTGGAGCCGCTGGGATTATGGGTTTCTTGGGTCAAAACTAAAATCCAGGCTTTCAATGACATCTTGGATGCTGCTATCTTGTTTGTACCTGTTTGTTGTGAGGATGTTGAGGTCACAGACAGATTCATTTACCTTGGCAGTTGTATTCATGTTTCCTCTGTTAGTTATCCAGAGGTCAACAGACGTCTGGGTCGGTCCTGGGGAGTCATGGATTCACTGGATCATGAGGTGTGGCGTTGTCCGTACCTGTAGAGGAGGATGAAAGTCCAAGTCTTCAGGTCCTTGGTGCTTCCTCTCTTGCTCTACGGATGAGAGACTTGGACTCTGACCCGAGATCTAAGACAGAAACTTAACTCTTTCGATTCCAGCTCTCTACAGAATATCCTTGGCTGTTGCTGGTCAGACTTTGTGACCAATGAGTGGTTGCTGAGTGAGACTCAGATGAGATTTGTTACCTGCATAGTCCGTGAGCATCAGCTGCAGCTGTCTGGACATGTGGCTTGTTTTCCTGATGCTGATTATGCTCACCAGCGTTTTTGAGTAATGGAGCCTCATGAGTGATGGAAGCTAACGGGCTGACCACGTTCCTCGTGGTTGCAGCAGGGTAATCGGCATCTCAAGGAGATGGGGATGGGCCAGGCGGCTGCCTGGGGGATGGCCAGACGGAGGCCCCTGGAGTACCAGCAGAAAGTCGAAGCAGCGACGCGCTGCTCCTGTCATGGCTTGGGCTTGCATAGCTGCCTCTGGAACTGGCTCACTCATCTTTATTGATGATGTAACTAATGATGGCAGCAGCAAAATGAATGTGGAAGTCTACAGGAATATTTTGTCTGCTTATGTACAAGAAAATGCCTCCAAACTCATTGGGTGGCACTTCACCATGTAACAAGACAATGACCCAAACCACACTACCATCGCAACCAAGGAGTTCATCAGGGGGATAATGGTGGAAGGTTTTAGACTGGCCATGTCAATCTCCTCTTTGAAATCCAATGGAGCATCCATTTCACATTGCTGAAGAGGAGACGAAAGTCAGAAACTCCACAAAACAAACAAGTGAAAATGTCTGCAGTAAGTGTTTGGCAAAGCATCTCAAGATACCAAGTTTGGTGATGTTCATGGATTCCAGGATCAATGAGGGTTATTACATGCAAAGGATATGCAAGCAAATACTAACTATTATTGGTTCACGAGTCAGTAAGTGACCACTATATTCGTTATGGGTGTGTGTCTGTCTGTCTGTCCCGAGCATAGCTCCGTGGATTTTGATCCGATCCTGATAAAATTTGGGTGGGAGGTTTATATCATGATCTAGTTGTGTTTTCTTGAGAATGGGCATGCTGCGCCCATTATGGGTGGAGCCACGCCCAAAAAACTTGTTTTTAGGGGGTAGCCGGTTGCAATGTACATCTTCTCCGAGGGGTTTGTCGAATCTGGCAGGGGTTTCGGTATTTGGTTAGCCCAATGGCACCTGCATAGCCCCACGGAGCTCAATTTTTCATTTTCGTCACAAGGTCACGAACTTAGAAAATTGCGAATTTTGACATAAAAATCATACGACTGCCCAAACTTTGAGAGCTCGGATGACAATATTTTTTATGCATAATCTTGAGGTCATTCCCCACCTAAAGTCTTGAAACCATTTTGCTCGATCTTGAACACCTTGCCCGTGGCGCCCCCTTCAAGTTTGTTTTTACGCTGATTTCATCAAAGTATGGATAATATAGCCTATATGACGTCATATTGTTCCTGGAATGTTCCAGAGGAAGTTTTGCACCAAAGGTCATAATCCTTGACCTTTGACCTTTAAAGTTCACAAACGTCAAATTTTCAAAGTTGTGGGAATCGAACCGGGTTTTCGACCTTCTTCGACGAACTAACTCCAATAAGCTCTAGCACGTATCCTGTTTCCTTATTTTAATGTCCACACCATTGTTTTGTGACCTTTAAAGGTTATGCAAAGGTCAAATTTTGAAAGTTGTTGAACGAAACCGGGTTTTCAACATTTTGCAGCTAATAACCTGTCACCCGTACCACATCATGTTGATCATTTTTATAACTTGGTCAAACATTATCACATTGTCTCATCCTTGAGTTCTGAAACAATCTACATCATCGAATACCGCTCGTGAACCATTGTCGTCTTCAGACTTGTGCTACTTTAATTTAATTTAAGTTAATCTGTTCCAATACTTATGCTTACCTAAAATGGGGGAACTGAACATAAAATGTGCCCTTGTGCCACAATGGTAAATCATATATTCATAGACCTACCAAGAAATAAAAGCTGATATTCTGTACTCTTGCCTCATATTCATCTTATATTAAGACTATTCGTTATGCTTAATGCTTATCATCCAATCACACTGCCTGGCATAAGGAGCTGCTTATGAACCTTTGCCACTTCCGTCAGTCTTGGAGCCATGTTCAAATTTTATTCCTTCCAGGTGATCTTCATTCCTTTAATTTCCTTCTTGATGGAACATATGCCTGGTGTTGGTTTAATGGTTAGGATCCTGAGGTCAAATCCCACTTGAGAGTTGAATTAATACCAGGTGGGGTTGACTCAGCTTGTCATCCTTCCGTGGTCGGCAAAATGAGTGCCAGCTTGCTGGTATCCTGTGTTGGAGTGGTGACCCGTCCAGAATTGTGCCCAATAGCCAAAGAGACTGCTTCGGCAGCACCCACGCTCTATACAGAGTATGGTCCCAATGTATGAATGGATGGATGGATGAAACATTCTCTTCAATGTAATTGTTACCTCCAAGTCTTCAAGACAGCTGTTTATCACCATCTCAGATCATACCCATGCAAAATCTTGATATTTTCTACCCCTGTTAACCTACCACAAGCCCACCTCTTTGCAACTTTCCACTCTTTCCTTCTTGACAGTTTGCTTCTGTATTAATCTTGTCCACCCTGGGTGTCCTCCCCTAGCCCTCATTCTTCCCCACACCCCTTATTTGTCTAAGTCTCCCTCCATTTTGTTCATCAACCCTGATATTAAAGTGTCCCCTCCCCCTCCCCTCTTTTTCTACTGACATTCCTTTTTTGTCTGTTACTTCCTAATCCATTCTATTGTCTTGCTCATTGTTTCTCAGCTGGATTTACCAGACAACCTACTTGTCCTGGTATTTGGTCACAGTGACCCTCCCCCCGTTTTCCCTACAATGGTTATAATAACATAGGAATGACGTTTTTGAAAAAACCCACTTTACTGGGGAAAATACTGGGTTTATTCAAGTTGGCTTTTTAGCCCCGTCTGAAACGGGGGCCTGTGGATTGGGTCTCATCCGTTCGTCTGTCTGCAGCCATATCTTGGACATGCATGGGCCGATATTTTTCAAACCTGGCACACAGACAAAACATGATGGTGTACATAAGCACGTCATTTTGTTTTGCAATTCGATCAAAGATGACCAACTGGCAGCCATTTTAGTTGTAAAACCCAATGGTGTACACGTCCTCAACCATTTCTCAGACATGCACTTACTGATCTTGTTCAAACGTGGTGCAGAGATAACGAATGATGGCTTATGTATGCACATCAAGTGTTTTGCAGATCAGATCCAAGATGTCTGATTGGTAGCCATTTTGTTACTTCAATATTTTGCCAATTTTGTTCCTTAAATATTTTGTCACTTAAACGGACATGCGTGGTCCGATTTTGTTCAAACATGGCACAAGCACAGCACATGACAGAATACAGGTGCACCCCCCCCCCTTTATTTTGCGATTTGATCAAAGATGGTCGACTGGTAGACTGGCAGCCATTTTAAGTGTAAAAAACCCAATGTTGAACACGTCCTCAACTATTTCTCAGACATGCATTTACCGATCTTTTTCAAACTTGGCACAAACACGTTGGCACACACGTGCACCTCACTTTATTTTGCGATCTCATCAAAGATGGCTGACTGGAAAACTGGGAGCTATTTTAGTTGTAAATAAATATGGCTGGCCCTAGCTTTCACTCCATACGACAAAATTACAAAAACCATGGGGGCAATAACATTCTGTCTTTTTTTTTCTCCTTTTTTCAAACCCATGTGCCAACACTGACTACATGAGTAACTAGAATGCCACTTGGTAGAACTCATACCTCCGCCAGGCTGAACAGTTTGTGTTTTGTATCCCACTAATAGGCCAGATCTGGATCCAGACCTGAACCAAAATCGAATCCACTTGTTCTTGTCATATCACCAACTCTTCCACCTTGTTTTGTTATAACGTGTCTATAACGTTTTGAGCTATCATGATACATATATATATATATATATATATATATATATATATATATATATATATATATATATATATATATATATATATATATATATATATATATATATATATATATATATATATATATATATTTTTTTTTTTTTATGCCTAGTGTTGGCGCAGTGGTTAGGGCAGCGACTTGGGATCCAAAAGGTCCTGAGTTCAAGCCCCGTTGGGCCACTGAATTAATACACCAGGGGGTTGACTCAGCCTGTCATCCTTCCGAGGTCGGCGAAGTGAGTACCAGTGTACTGGGCCGGTGTGTACCCCGGTTAAAATAGGTGTACCATATCCCTGTGTCATAAGAGACGACCAGGGTTGCGTCAGGAAGGGCATCCGGCGTAAAACATGTGCCAAATCACTGAGTGGATCATACGGATGATCCGCTGTGGCGACCCCTAACGGGAGCAGCCGAAAGAAGAAGAAGAAGATATATATATATATATATATATATATATATATATATATATATATATATATATATATATATATATATATATATCGATTTTTTTGGGCCATTTCTCAATGGTATGAAAATTCATTAAAAAAATTGAAAAAATTCTCGGATCCGGATTTGGATCTTCACCAAAATCTAATTGATTCGTCCTTGTCACACGCCCAAACTGTCCACCAAAGTTTTGTCTGAATCCGTCCATCACTTTTTGAGACATCGTGCTCTATTGGCTATAGTTTTTGGCCCGATCTCTCAATGGTAAAGAATCACTTTCAAAATTCTTCCAGTCTGATCCGGATCCGGATTGTCACCAAGATTAAATAATTTCGTTCTTGTCACACACCCAACCTCTCCACCAATTTCATCTGAATCCGTCCACAACCTTTTGAGATAACCTGTTCACAGACAGACAGACAAGGGTGAAAACATAACCTTCGTCCACCTTCGGTAGCAGAGGCAATGGTAATGATAATGCCAATAATGATAATGGTACATCATGATAGTGATATTGGTAATAATAATAACAATGATCATGCTACATAATTGTGATGGTACATAATGATAATTATAATAATGATAACGACAATAATTATAATCGCACAGAATAATAATGGTACACAATGAGAATGACAGTGATAATGATAATGGTAGTGATAATCATTATGGTACTTATAATGATAATGGTATAAAATAAGAATGATAATAATTGTAATCATAATGGTATTGTCGTATCCAGGGGGTTTTCCCCCACCTGGCCAGATTACCAAACAGTTCTCCCTTGGAGGTGAACACGTGATCCTTGGAGATTAATGACACGCGTGGGAAGGAAGAGCAGTGAAGACTGAGGCACACAGGTTTATACTCGAACCCACGACAAATAGACAACACAATAAACTTAAATAAATATGGGGGTCTAATAACAATAAATCAAATATTTACATTGGTGGTAATATAATTCAAAGTGTAATAATAAAAACGGAACGTGAGGGAAACTATTTAATCTAATTTCGAGGCTCCTCCTCACAGACTTCAGCACAGACAAGGGGACAGACTAAATAAAAGATAAATCCTCCCTTTCTCCCGGCACTTAGCTCTGTGCCCCGAGATGAGTTTCTGGAGCTTGAGGTTCACCAAACCATGTCGTCACTGCGTGGGAAAATGCACCCAAAAATGGTTCCAAAGCCGCTCTCTCGGCGGGAAGCACACAGGAGGCAATTCGGGTGGTGATACTCAACACCAGGGTTCAGAAACCACCGTGCTGCTTCCTTCATTGATTGCACTTGCCGACGCTGCTCCTCTGCAGAGTGGTGCTGCCTTCTTCCCCGATGGCACAACACGAGGCTTCGATGCGCGGTCTCACCCAACCCAGCCAACAGTCAATGGCCAGCATCTTGCTCCATCATGCGAGCAAATTCGCCTCAGTATGAACACGAGAATCGTGCAGCCTTCATCATCGTGTCGAGGGGAAGCCAAAAACACGAAACCTCCGTCTCCAAGCGCGTACCTCACAGAAACTCTCTTCCCGCTCCCACTTGTCTGACGTCATGCCCATCCTAACTCCCTCCTCCTCTCTGACGTCAAAACCATTAATCATCCACTTCAGGGGCATGGTTTGCTCGTTTTCATTCCTGGAGGCGGGGTTTTTGCCTGTTCGGAAATATCCGGCTCGGTTGTTGTTGTTTTAAGGACGTGATTCCTTTTTATCGTCGGTCTTGGAAATGCAAAGACATAGGAAAAAGTCACAGGGGACAATCACATGCTGGGAGAAATTAGCCTTATACCCTCCCGAATTAACACAGTACCACCCCCGTGTGGTGACACGTAACACTTAAGCTCACAGTTTCCCCACTTAAATTACATCAATATGTCTCCTACACATCCACAGACCATCCATCCATCCATCCATTGGGGCCATACTCTGTGCAGAGCGTTGATGCTGCCAAAGCAGTCTCCTTGGCTATTGGGCACAATCCTTGACGGGTCGCCACTCCGACACAGTCCACGAGTATGCTGGCACTCATTTTGCCGACCTCAGAAGGATGACAGGCAGAGTCAACTTCACCTGGTATTAATTCAACAGCAAAGTGGGATTTTAACCCAGGGAGGGGAAGGGAAGGCAGCATGAGGGGAGGGGAAGAGAAGGCAGCATGAGGGGAGAGGAAGGGAAGGCAGCATGAGGGGAGGGGAAGGGAAGGCAGTGAATCGGGGTGTGAGCAGGCGATAAAACTCACCCAAACAGCAATGTTTTATTTTTAAACACTGGGTTCTATATAAACCTAGGCGGGAGCATTTAAACCCCATGCTATTGACCTGGCAAAGGCCTGCTTGTATGCATTCATGGTCGCACAAGCAGCGACCTTTGCACCCCTCAGGTAGGCTCGCTCTGAATCAGATTCATTCATGCCACACACTGGGGAAGCCGTTTTAAATTAAAAACGAAACCATCAGTCGTTAATTGTCCACCGCAGTATGTCCACTCCCCGTGTGCCGAAGCACATGGTTCACAAGATGGCCACGTAACCTCGACCATGGCACCACACACCACTGGCCCTGGTGCAAGTTCGGTCTGCGTGCCTGCGAAAACTGCACACTGCACACATGTAACCATCCATGCAGGCATGCACATCCAACACATAGAGTTTCTTTACAAATCTCATACTACCCATTTGTACCATGTCTGTGTGTGCTGTTTACGTACCTCTTCATGCTTGCAGCAACTGCTGACTGCACCTCCCGATTGTGACTCACCCCTGGCTCCCGCTGCATGGATATGCTTCCCTGTAGGGTCACAGGTGCCTTGTATGCATTCTCCCCTATACATGCCCCAATTTCCTCCTTGACGGAATTCCGCACAAGAGGTTTGAGATTCGATGTTGGAAGGTTTTTTTTTTTGTTTTGTTTAATCTATATTAATATAATGAAAGCAGATCCCAGAAAAAAGTGAAACAATGCGGTGAATAGTGGGCGAACCGAATGACACAAACTGTGTACGTAATATTCCTATCGACTGAAGGGCGCTCACCAAGTGGCTTTAGCACTCAAACAAGCACTCCAACAAATGGTTGATAAGGAACAGCAGGCTTGGCAAATAATTAGCGATTGGTCATACTAAACACCACCCGGAAGCGCTTTTTTTTTTTTTTTTTTTTTTTTTTTTTTTTTGTATACCTTGGTCGAGGCTCGTATGAGAGCTAACACACAACTCACAGCTAGGAGGCATGAGACAAGAGGGGCGGGAGTGGAAGGGACAAAACATTGGGGAACAGACACAGGTGAACTGTGGAAGGGAGAGGGATGGGGATGGGACGGGGAACATGGCGAGGGGAAGATGGACATTAAAGGGACTTTCAGGAAGGAAAGCAGGAGAATTGAAGGAAGTGGGCTTGGGTGGATTATCGGGGGTAGAAAAGATCGAGGATTTGGATGGGGGAAGATAAGAGGTGGTGGTGAACAGCTGTTTTGAAAGCCTGGAGGGAAGAATGGGAAAGAATAGAGTGAGGAAGTTTATTCCAAAGGCGGGAAAAAAGAGGAATGAAAGAGTGAAGATGAGCAGTGATTCGTGATTTTGGTAGTTTTACCAGAAGGGGGTTGTTGGCGGACCTTGAGCGCCCTGTGGAAATGTGGTTGGGACAAATCACAGAGAGAGCAGGGGGGCAAGGCTGGAGAGGAGTCGGTAGAAGACAGAAAGACCACCGACCAACCTGCGGTGATTGAGTGAGAGGCCCAAAGACTCAGCTTCATTGCGGGAGATGCCAATGATCTTAAAAGCCCTGGTTTCGACAGCGTGAAGTCGAGAAAGGTGGGAGGCAGGAGCACCAGCCCAGAGGGGAGAGCAGTACTCCATCAGGCTACGGACAAAAGCTTTGTAAGTGGTCAGGAGCTCAAGAGGGCCGAGGAAGGACTTTGCACGACGGAGGATTCCCAGTCGGCGACTGGCTTTTGAGGCAAGGTTGGAAATGTGACTTTCCCAGGAAAGGTCATGGCAGATAGTGAGACCCAGAAGCTTGAAAGAAAAGACTTCTTCCAGAGGATTGTTGAGAAAGTGGATGGGGGGTTTTGTAAACGGTCCTTTCGAAGAGACATAGTGAGAGTGTGAGATTTGTCTGGATTGAAAGACATGTTCCACGTGTTGGACCAGTTTGTGATTTTATCCAGATCTGCAGTGAGCGAAGAAGCTGCTGCTTGCCGGTCTGAGGGATGACAGATGGTACGGCAGAGGGTGGAGTCATCGGCAAAGAGAAATAGAGGATTTTCCAGAGAGTCCGAGAGATCATTGATGAAAACCAGAAAAAGAACAGGGCCCAGAACGCTACCTTGAGGAACTCCAGCCTGCACAGGAAGAGGGGATGAAAGAACTCCATTTAGGGCCACACGTTGACTGCGACAGGAGAGGAAGTCTGCGAGCCATGAGTGGAGATGGCCTTGAATACCATGGGAAGAGAGTTTGGTGAGTAGGGCAGGGTGCCAGACTGTGTCAAAAGCACGTGATATGTCCAGGGATACGGCTCGGATTTCCTGTCTGGCATTGAGGACCTCCATCCATTGATGGGAGAGCAGTAGCAGCATATCTAGGGTAGAGTGACCTGGTCTGAAACCAAATTGATGATTGGAAATCAAGCCATTGGAGAAGAGGAAGGATTTCATGTCTGAAGCGATGATGGATTCCATAACCTTGCTGATGATTGGGAGAAGGCTGATTGGTCTATAGTTACAGGGATCTGTTTTTGCACCTTTTTTATGCAGGGCAGTGATGTTAGCAGATTTCCAAGCAGATGGCAGATGACCTTGGGAAAATGAGAGGGTGAATAGAACAGAGAGAGGGTGAGCAAGAGCAGAAGAGCAGGCTTTGAGGACACGTGGGCTGATGCCGTCTGGACCGGTTGCAGAATCTGACTCGAGGTTTGAAAGCAAGCTCTCCACCTTGTCAGGAGAAAAGGATACAGAGTCCAGGGACAGTTGGGTGCGACTGGGTAAAGTGGGTAGAGATAGTGATGGGTTTGGGACACAAGATTTAGCTGCAAACACCGAGTTTAGACATTCAGCTTTATCACGTGTGGAATCAGCAGTGCGGCCATTTGAGGTAAGGGAGGGGATGGAGGGGGAACATACACCAGAAACAGATTTGATTAAACGCCACCAGGATTTTGAGGAGGGAGAGAGGTTTGAGAGTTCAGACTTGAGATGAGAAAGATGTTGTTTTCTGGCTCTCCTGAGGGTAGCTACACACTTGTTCCGAGCTTTGTGGAAAGAACTGAGATTGCCCTCAGTTGGGTTTGCTTTCCATGAGGCAAAGGCAAGTTGTTTCAGGACAACTGCCTCGCCACAAGCTTCAGTAAACCACGGGCGGGAGGAAGGGTAAGACAACTGAACACGAGAGGGGATAAATCTGTGCATGAGGGAGAGCAAGTTTCTTTGAAAGAATTCCCAGGATGAGTTGATGTTTGAGAAAGTAGTGATAGGAGACCAGTCTGTAAGTTTGATGGCTGCTCGGAGACCCTGCCAGTCGGCTTGAGTGAAATGCCAGACTCGACGGCGGTGAGGTGGTTCTCTGATAACAGCCAGAGAGATGTCCACTTTAACAAGGACGTGGTCAGAAGAACCAATTGGAGCGAAGGAAGAGCAGCAGATATTGTCAGGGAAATTTGTCAAAATCAGATCCAGAAGAGATGGAGTACCATTGGTTGAGATCCGGGTCGGGAAGTTGACCGATTGAGTCAGTCCCAATGAGTCACAGAAAGCTTTTGCTGATGTCCCATGGCAGGTGAGAGAGGTACCCACACCTAGCCAACTGGCGTGATGACAATTGAAGTCGCCACATAAGAGGAAGAGAGAGTTTGGATGAGAAGATAGAAGATGGTCCATGTTTTCGGAGAGTGAGGTGTAGATGGAGTCATCACTGTTCGGTGGACGGTACAGTACACATATAAACATGAGGTGGGAGTGGAGGGGAAGCCGAAGCCAGAGGTATTCCTGGGGGTGTGGGGGAGTGAGAGCAGTGCAGGGAGAGTGAGGAATAGAGCTTGGAGTGTCAATGCTTGGAGTGTCAACCAATGTGTGAATTCGACAAATGGACGCTTTTTTGTTTTAGCAGTCAGAATTGCTGTTGAGGTCAATTCCGCAGTTTAAATTTTGAAATTTCGCTCCAGTTAAGAGATTCGAGAACTTATCACAGGTGCGGAAATTAATAAAGGCACGAACACCAACGTCTCTGGGTGTTTATAAGCATTGTGATGTATGCAGCGATTTGTGGGTGTGAAAATCGGTGATGTACACAGTGATTCGTCGGTATGAAGCTTTATCATACAGATATCGAATCTGTTCCAAAGCCAGGCATTTTCGAACTGAGCGGCCAAAATGGCGGATTAAGACCCCGAGGTGAATGAGCTGAACTCAGGCTGACTTATGGTAAGCCCGTTTCTAGTTTTACCGTTAATTATCTTCAAAAGGTGTGTTTAACTTGAACGAAACACACAGTTTTCTTTCATGCACTTCCTTGGAGTTCCCTTAGCATGTATGCATGCAAAACTTCAGGCTGTTAGGCTTCATGGTTTTGGACTTATGGAGGAGACACACACACGCACAGATTCATTATTATTATGAGCAAATACATGGCTACGTCTATTAATTCCGTTTTAAGACCCTCTAAAGGCCCTGTCACACCTTGACGATCTATCCAACGTATGCCTGACATGTGCAAAATTGGGCTAAAATGCTGGCACACGTCGAATACGTCATGGGTAAGTTTGTATACATTAAGAGCACGCTGGCATACGTCGTAGTATGCTGGCATACGTCGTAGAACGCTGGCATACGTCGTAGTTCGCCGAGCTGTTAGACAAATTTTCCATGCTTGAAATTTCCTGACGTATGCCAGCGTATGACTCACACGTTCCACATAATGTTGGCCATAAGTTGTAGGCACGTTACGCGATCGTTGACACACGTCGACACACGTTACTTGTAAGTTACTCATAAGTCAAAACACGTCGAGGTAATGTTTAGCATACCCGAAACTTATTTCTAACCTATGAGTAACGTGTTGTAGGCACGTTACGCGATCGTTGACACACGTCGACACACGTTACTTGTAAGGTACTCGTAAGTCGAAACACTTCAAGGTCATGGTTAGCGTCAGTGTCCAGACTCCCTGTTTTTTTTTTTTTTTTCTTCAGTTTGACGGTCATGTTGACACTTCGATTTCTAGTGCAGTTATAATATAATATAATTAAAAGGCTGCTGCTCAACGATTTAAATCATAACTGTCATACCGAAGAAACAAAAAAAACAGGGAGTCTGAGACACTAACGCTAACCATTACCTTGACGTGTTTCGACTTATGAGTAACTTACAAGTAACGCATGTCGACGTGTGTCAACGATCGCGTAGCGTGCCTACAACTTATGGCCAGCGTATGCGGAATGTGTGTCATACGTCAAGTACGTTGAGAAATTTTCAACATGCTGAAAATTTCTCGACGTACTCGGCGTACTACGACGTATGCCAGCGTACTACGACGTATGCCAGCGTGCTCTTAACGTATACAAAACTTACCCATAACATATTCGACGTGTGCCAGCTTGGTTCGGCAAATTTTTCATACGCCGGCATATGCTGGCTAGAACGTCAAGGTATGACAGCGGCTTCCCACTTCGATGTCGAGTGCGGTTATGATTTGAATCGTCGGCGATACGCTGCCACGCACTGTGCATAAGTTAGACTATCGTTGGGCATAGGTTGTGAACGCCGACAACACGCTCAGCATTCGTTGGTACAAGTTTTCTATATGTGATTAAAACGTTCTGTGTATGTTACTAATACGTTATGC
The DNA here is from genome assembly GCF_056783735.1 of Eptatretus burgeri. Lineage (NCBI taxonomy): Eukaryota > Metazoa > Chordata > Myxini > Myxiniformes > Myxinidae > Eptatretus > Eptatretus burgeri. The sequence goes on along the minus strand of NC_140976.1, from coordinate 1,291,396 downwards.
ATGCGTCCAACACGTTATTATACGCTCAAAAATAAAAAAAAAACATCAATAGTTCAGCGTACGCCAGCGTTTTACTTACATTTTGATACGTTGCTATACGTTGGCTAAAACGTCAAGGTGTGACAGCAGCTTAGCCAAATACAACCGGTCATTTCACTGACGGCAATATTAAGATGGGTTGGAGGTGAGAGGGGGGAGGGGAGGGAGAGAAGGAGGGGAGGGAGAGAAGGAGGGGACGGAGGGGGAGCGAGGAGAGGTTGAGGAGGAGGTTTAGCTGGGAAGGGGCTTGGCAGCGACGCCTTACCACACGTCGCTATACATTCCGGGAGAGGGTGGTAGTGAGGAGGATGGGAGAGAGAGGATGGGAGGAGGAAGTGGGGAGGGGAAAGGGTGTTCTGAACTCTCATTTGGTCGGGGGAATTGAGGGAACCGGGGGTGGGGGGTTGGTCCCATCTGCCGGCATTAGTACAGGGTTGAACAAAATGGGGTACTTTAATATACAAGACAACAAACACGACATATGATCATGAGCCATAATCATGATAATGATAATGATAATAATAATGACAATATTGAAAATTATATTAATAATAATGAAATGATAATGTTGATAATTATAGCAATGATAATAATGATGATGATGCATAATGATAATGATGGTCCATTATGATAATAATAATGATGCATAATGATAATGTACATAATGATAATGATAATGGTAATAATAATAACAATATTGAACATGATAAGGATAATAAAGATAACGATGATAATAATGATAATGGCACATGGTGATATTGGGATGAGATTACGTCTATTCATTTACGTACTATTGGATCGTGAATACGTCTTTCAATTATGTACCATTGGAACTTGAGTACAGCATGTCTATTAATTATGTATTATTGGAACATGAGTATGTCCATGAATTACATACGAAGGCAACGTGAGTACTACATCTAGTAATTATGTTTCATTGGAAGATGAGTTTGTCGATTAATTACGTACTATTGAAATGTGAGCACGTCTTTTAATGATGGACTGTTGGAATGTGAGTTTGACCTTGAGTACGTCTATTAATTATGTATTATTGGATCATGACTACGTCGATTAATTTCATCCATTGATTACGTAGATTTCGAAAGTACCTTTAAACCCCTTCACATCCCTCTATACCCTTCAAATGCTTTAGACGTTTTAGGACCCTTTTAGGACGTTTTAGGCTCACAAAAGGTCTTCAGACACTTTTGACCCCTTTCAACACTTAAGACCTCTTAGACCCTTTAAACCCATTTCACACCTATTTTGAATTCAGAGTGAAGACCCGTGGATGAGCGAGAACACAAAATGGATCAGGATGCAACATAACAAAAAGAACAGCAGCAAGAGAAGGCGGGAATGCCAACAACAGGGCTGAAGGAGAAATATATGGAGACTGGCAAACAAGGGATGCGAGTAATGATGAGGGATAGGGGAGAACGCAAGGGATGGGCAAGATGGATACAGTCGAAAAAATTTTTTGTGGGGGGCTGGTGGGCAGTGTAATGGGTGTAAAAAAAGGTCATGGTTTTGGATATGGGATGATCTGAGATTGTGGTGAACAGCCACCTTGAAGATCTGGAGGGAAGAATGAGAGTGAAGGGAGAGTGGAATTTAGTTCCACAGGCAGGAAAAAAAAGAGGAACAAATTAGTGGTTCTGAGCAGTGGTTGTGGATTTTGGCAGTTTCACTATGAGGGGGTTGGGGTGGACTGCATGTGTCCTGCAGATTCCTTGGGGGGTGGGGGGGGACAATGCACAGAGAGGGCAGAGGGTGCAATACTAGAAAGTAGGCAGAAAAAGACAGAGCAATGGCAAAATGATAGGCCCATAAACTCAGCTTCATTGCACGAGATTCCAATGGTCATGAAGGTCTTGGTTTCCACGACGTCAAGCTAAGCAAGGTCCGAGGTGAAGGTCCTTTACCATTCTTTACCAATGAGGTCAGGTCAAGTATGGGAGCATGTTTTGGAGCAGCACGTTGCCACATCCACTTTCCACCAGTACTCCAAGCATCTGGCCACCCCCGGGCAGATGCTTGGTCCATCCCCATCTCTTTGAGATGCTGATCAACATGCTGCAACGACAAGGCATGTGATCGGCCTGTTGGCCTCCTCCACTCATGAGGCTCCCTCGTTGAGAGAATCTGGTGAGCAGGATCAGTGTCAGAAAAACGAGGCACATGTCCATACATCTGCAGCTGCTGCTCATAAACGATACAGGTAAAAAATCTTATCTGAGTCCCTCTCAGCAAATGCTTGTTGGACACAAAGTCTGACCAGCAACAGCCAAGGATTCTCTGAATAAACCTGGTACTGAAGGAGTTAAATCTTTGTCTCAGATCCTTCTAATTGGCCAGAGTCCAAGTCTCACATCTGTCAAGCAAGATTGGAAATACCGAGGACTTAAAGACTCAGACTTTTATCCTCTTTCATAGGTACCGACAGCACCACACCCAGTGAATCGGTGACTCCCCAGTGAATCCATGACTCCCCAGGCCCAACCCAGACGTCTGTCTACCTCTGGCTCACAATAGGCGGAGACATGAATTTTACTGCCAAGGAAAGTGAATTTCTCTGTGACCTAAACATCCTTGCCCGCAGATGGGTACAGACAATATAGCAGCATCTAAGATGTCAATGAAACCCTGGATCTTAGTTTTGACCCATAAGACCCATAATTTCAGCAGCTCCAACTCCTCTTTCAGCACCATGATAAGGATATACAGCTTCTCTACAAAGTTGACTGCATCATCGGTGAAATCAAGGTCAGAGTTCTTGATATTTTCAAACAATGTACTGCAGCCTGATCTCTCTGATGTCCTCTCCAGAATCCAGTGTATACAAGCACTGAAAAGGCCAGAAAACACTAATAAGTCAGAGATGGACCCACCACACCGCACAGCACTCTCAGCGCCAGAGTATAGTTCAGATATCAGATTGATCAGTTTTGGTGGCACCCCATGAAGACCCAGAATCCTTCAGGGGGCATCCCGATTCACTGAAGCGACCACTTTGCAAAGCTCAACAAAGGCTGTGTTGCTCAACAACAAAGGCTCAACAAACACGCTCACCTGTGTTCTGTGAGGACCCCACTCCTTCCCCTTCTTGCTTCACCCCTGCCACTCCCTGCTTTGCCCCCTTCCAACACCTCCCCAGCCTCTCCCTGTCCCACACCCTCTCCTTGCTTCTTTCCACATCCCCATGTCTTATTAGCAACTCTCTACCCCTGTCCCTAACCGTATGGATCTTAAACATCTGAGGTCTCCGGCTTTCCAACCTGACAGATCTCTCAATCCAGGCCACTCCTGATAAACCAGACATCATCTGCTTAACTGAATCCTTCCTCACACAGGACATCCCAGATTCCTTAGTGTCTCTCCCTGACAATTGTCTCCTCCAGTTTGATCGACCTGAACCCCGTCTTGGTAGCGGAGTCACGCTTTACATCAAAAACTCAATTTCTCACTCCCCATGTCATGCTCGACACCTCACAAACCACAGGAGTGCCTCTGGCAGTGACTTCCCCTCTGCTCCCACCTCGTGTGTGTCTGTGTGTTGTACCGTCCTCCCAACAATGACAACTCCATCTACATCTCTCTTTCAGCCAACATGGATCAACTTTTAATCACTCATCCCAACTCTCTTCCTCACGAGTACCTTCAGAAAATATTCAGACCCCTTGGGCCAGGTATGAGGTCACAAATCTTGTCCCTTTCAAGCTCCAGTAATACACCACCATTCATCTCGGCTTCTAATGACACATAGAAAACGAACACTAGTGTATACATGAAAACCACACACTGACTGATTGAAGAAATTCATGCAAAGTCATACCAAGAAAAAGAACAATCAGAGATTGCAGACCATCACCAGAACTTGTTTTATGTGGTTTTGTGTGGTGTATTCTGTGTGGTGTTTGTGTACTGGTGTGTTATGTAATTAATAAGAGACATAACTAGAACTGCCACTTTATAACTGCTCGCAGTGATGACAAGGTCCCAAGGCGTCCTGCTTTGATGCAACCCCACTTTGATCAGAGACCTGACCCTGACCCATGATGTTTATTATTATTCAATTTAATTCAGAATGGGATTAAAATATAATTAATTCAAATCAAATGGAAGAGCAAATATGTTCAGTCCTGCATTGGAGTAATCAGAATGAATCTGAACAAGCAAAAAGCAAATATGAAGTCATCAGGAGGAACCTGGATAGGATTCACATTTCAGCTGCTACTCTTCTACCCTCAAACTAATTAAGGCACAGCCAAGTCAGCCTTATTAAAATAAACAAATTAAAAAGGAACCCAGATCAAAAAATGTAATAATTCTGGCTGCCACACCATGTGTCTGATCAGGTTGAAATTTTAAACCTATATTCCTCATCTATACTAGATCATAATTCTGAAGTTTCACGTCAATTGATAAAGCATTTCAAGGGAGAGGTTTTTTAAGATTTTCACTCAATCCAATATGGCTGCCAAACCATGTGACCTATGATGTCATATTGTGAACCTTTTGTTCCTTATGGATAGGCGGTCATATGTGTAAAGATTCGCCTCAATCTGTACAGCCACTTCAGAGAAGAAGATTTTTGAGGGTTTAAAAAAAACAAAAAACAATATGGCTGCTGAATAACATGACAGAGATGTCATCAAAATTTTTCATACTGATTGGATGTAGCATTCTACATATGCAATTGTGACGTCATTAGGAAGGCACCTATGATGTCATAAAAAGCACACTTATTCCCCATGAGGAGTACTTGCTGTGTGCAAAGTTTCAATTTTTTCCTTGGTGTGGTTTCAGGCATATAGAGGTCCAAAGTTTTTTTTTTTTCTCCTGTTTTTCCAACGTAGCTGTCACACCAGGTGACCTATGATGTCATAATTATCAATAAAACATTCTTCATGAGTAGTTGCTCCAATGATGAAAATTTCATCTCAATCCAACAAGTGGTTGCGGAGAAGAAAAAAAACTCATATTCTATGCAGACAAACAAACTCACAAGAAGAAGACATCGTGCAGAGCATGATGCTTGTAAAATCCATAAAACAAATTTGACCTCAAAAATAATTTGTGGTTGAATTCAATGACCAAATATGCAACTCCTCTTCAAATTTCAAGTCATTCGGATGAAAATTGACAATTTTAGAAATTCGGCTTATGTTGTTCTTTTGGCCTTTGTTGACCTCAAAAATAATTGGTTAGTTGAATTCAGTGACCTGAAATGAAAATCCTCTTCAAATTTCAAGTCAATCGGATGAAAATTGAGGATTTTAGAAATAGCACCTAAGTTGTTGACCTTTGGCCTATGTGGACCTTTTGACCTCAAAAACAATAGCCTTCTTCCTTATGACAAACTCTACCATTTGGTGAAGTTTCGTGAAGATCAGTTTAAAATTGCAATCTGTCGGTGCCAAACAGACAGACAGAATCACAAAATCGACTAACCAATATACTTGAAAAATGTTCGATTTTGCAAGTAACAAACAGACCCAAATGCAATATCCTCTACTCTGGCGAGGGTAATAAATGTGACGTTATGGACACATTTGAATAGTAAATGGTGAGATGAGTTTCATTCATGATATCCTTAACACACTGAGGAGTTAAGACGTCAAGAACAAGGTTTAAGGTTTCAACAATTTGAAGGCCTGAAGGAATAAATGACGAGTATGAATGAATAATTTGGTGGAATGAATATGGAACACAAACATACAAAGATGAGTCGACGTGTTCAATTTTTGAAAAGGACTTTTATTGTGTAAAATATCTTGGCTCATGGGCGAGCAAGATGACAGGGTGTAGTCGAAAGCAATGCACTGGCAAGGGAACAAAACGTGGACTCAACAAGAGCATGAACAAATAGGAGAGAGAGAGAACAGGGAAGGAAATATTCTGAACTAGAAGGAGGGTATGATTGGAGGGGGTGGGGTGGAGAGAGGAGGAGAGCAAGGAAAAGGCAGGGGGTGCAAGACCAGAAAGGAGGTGTTGGCAAACAGGCCACCAACCTGTCTTCGGTGCGAGAGTAACAGGCCCAGAGATTCAGCTTCATTGCAGGAGATTCCAATGATCTCCTGTGAGTGAGTCTTCCGAGTTATTGTCTCCTCTCCTCCGCTCTGGTAGGCCTGATTCCCTCACTGGTGGTGGTTTCATTGTGTTTGTTCATTCCTCAATTTCCTACAATCCATGCCCTCACTATCTACCCCCAGCCCTGTGGAGTACATCTAGCTTTGTATCACCATAACAATATCTTGTTTCTTTGTATGTTTTTTTATGGTCCTTGAATCCTAACCCTAACCCAACTTTGATGGTTTTCTGCCATCTAAATTCAACTTTTGCACAGCTCGGTTCATCTACTCATCCAAGTCATTTCGAATTGCACATTTCTATATACATATCCAAACCTGCTATATACTCATAATTCCAATTTGTTTTTCAGAGGAATGTATGATTCCAGGTCTTGCTCAAACTTGCCTTGAATATGAAGAGACATGTAATCTTGTTCATGCTTCATGAGAAAACTAACATCTTCTCTTCCTCTACCCTTTATAAGGGATGAGGTCGGATGGCACCAAGCTTCTGCCCTGCCTTAACCACGATACTCCTCCGCCTCCCTCTGTCCCTCTATTCACAGCGAACTCTCTCCACTCTCCAAACACCCCTTCCTTACGGATATCCCTCCTCACACAATCCTCCCATCTCAACTATGGTCAACCTCTTTTCCCCCTACCTTGCTCCCTCAACCTATCCACTCTCTTTTCTATTCTCTTCCCCCATCCGCATCAAGTGTCCAGCCCATCTCAGCCGGCATTTCACTAATCTCCCCGTCAAGCTCATCTGCACACCAATCTCCTCCCTCAGTTCATCCATCCTCCTTCTATAAACCTTCTTCACTCCTGCAATCCTCCTGCGACCACTTTTTCCCGCTAACCTGCAGCCTCTGTTATCTCTGTCAGTTCCACCGTTTCCAGACCGTAAAGGGAGGCCGGTGTTACACACGACATCAGAATGTTCCCTTTCAATTTTTGGGTAGTCGATCTATCTACCCTTATTGTCAGGTTTTCCGTCGTTATGTCTGTCTGTCTGTTTGTCTGTCCAGGCCAGTACTCCGTTAATCGTAGGCCAATTTTGATGAAACTCTGGTGGTAGGTTCATACCATGACCTAGTTGTGTGCGTTCGAGAACCGTTGCTATGGACCCCTCGGTTGCCAAGCAACGGGCCTTTGAAATTTTCAAAAAAAATCTCAAAAAAAAAAATCGAAATTCAAAAATTAAGCTATGATAGTTTGTGGGCAACACATTCAGCCTCCTTGACAAAAAAATTCAGCCCGCTCCCATGAAAACTGCCGGAGGAGATAGACTTTGAATGAACCCTGGTCGAAAAAAAAACAAAACAACGAAGTTCGTTATATCTCAGAGACTATGAGTCAGATATACATGAAACTGGTATGGTAGGTTCATGGTATGTCCTAGTTATGTGTGAGAAAGAACCGTTGCTATGGACGCTTTTGTTGGCTAGTAACGGCTGAAAAACGACTAAATTTCACTTGATCGACTACCCATGTCCACCTACCGGCTTGTCTTGATATCTTTCTGTCTGCCATTTAACCCTCCACCCTCCTCAACACATTCGCACCCACATGAATCCTCCTCCGCACCTAAACATATGTAATCTTATTCATGCTCACTAAGAATATAAACAGATATGTCATCTTATTCAAAGTTACCAAGAATACGAACACATATGTAATCTTGTTCATGTTTACCGAGCAAACTAAGATATTTAATCTTGTTCATGCTAAACCAAGAAAACCAACACATACAGTATGTAGTATTATTCCTGCTTACTGAGGAAATCTTCCTTTTACCCATGCATGAACAAGATCATGCTTTCCAAGAAAACTAACAGATGTCAAGCGTAATACATGCTTACTGAGGATACTAACAGATATGTAATATTGTTTATGTTTACCTATAATAATACAGATATGTTATCTTGTTCATGTTTACCTAGAATAATAACAACAGATATATAATATGTTTACGTTAACCTGGAATACTAACAGATATGTAATATTCTTATGTTTACAGAGAATAATAACACATATGTAATTGGTTCGCAGGCGCCAGCAATGACCACTATTTTCGTTGTGTCTGTGTGTCTGTCTCTGTTAGTGACTCTTTCCAGAGCATAGCTCCGTGACGTTTGATGCGATCTTGATGAAACTTGGACACAAGCTCGATATCATGGTCGAGTTGTGTCTTTTTGTATGAGGGGCGTCCCATGCCCATTGTGGGCGGAGCCACGCCCACTTGAACTTTTTATTTTTGGTTCGTGGGCACCAGCAGTGACCACTATTTTTGTTGTGTCTGTGTGTGTGTCTGTGTGTGTGTGTGTGTGTGTGTGTGTGTGTGTGTGTGTGTGTGTGTGTGTGTCTGTGTCTGTGTCTGTGTCTGTGTCTGTGTCTGTGTCTGTGTCTGTGTCTGTGTCTGTGTCTGTGTCTGTGTCTGTGTCTGTGTCTGTTTGCGACTCTCTCCAGAGCATAGCTCCGTGGCGTTTGATGCGATCTTGATGAAACTTGGACACAAGCTAGATATCATGGTTGAGTCATGTCTTTTTGTATGAGGGGCGTCCCACACCCCTTGTGGGTGGAGCCACGCCCACTTGAACTTTTTAATTTTTTTATGTTTACGAGGAATACTAACAGATGTGTAATATTGTTTATGTTTACCTAGAATACGAACAAATATGTAATATTGTTTATTTTTATCTGGAATACTCACAGACATGTAATCTTGTTTATGTTTACTGGAATAATAACACATATATATATATATATATATATATATATATATGTATATATATATGTAATATTGTTCATGTTTACCTAGAATAAAGCAGATATGTAATCTTGTTTTTGTTACCTAGAATACGAATAGATGTGTAATATTGTTTATGTTTACCAAGAGTATCAACAGATATGTAATCTTGTTTATGCTTACCTAGAATACGAACAGATGTGTAATATTGTTTATGTTTACCTAGAATATCAACAGATATGTAATCTTGTTTATGTTTAATAGAATAATAACTAATATCTAATATTGTTCATGTTTTCTTGAATAATAACATATACTAGATGAAACCCCTGTTGGGTTCCGGTTGTGACAGCAATTGATAAAATCATTAAAAAAAAAAAGATAGCTCCAGCGAACTATACCGCTGAGGTTGTTTGCATTGATCAAATAATCCCGAAGAGTACTTGACTGAATCAGGAATTGATTTTTTAATAATTGTTTTCATTGCCCGATTTGAACGAACCTAGATATTGCGCGTCAATGTGAAAAAAAAACGGAGAAAAGAAAGTCGAAGAAATTATTGTGCATAATCTTCTAAACACAATTTTATTTATTAATGAACACTGAAGTATTAGATCAAAATGGCGATGTTTATTTTATGCTTAAAAATAAATCGTTCTTTGTCTATACTAAATGTTTGAGATTTTAAAATAAATCATTTCAAGAAAAAAAAGATAGCTCCAGCGAACTATACCGCTGAGGTTGTTTGCATTTATCAAGTTCTCCCCAAGAGTACTTGACTGAATCGGGAATTTATTTTTTAAATAATTTTTTGTTGCCCGATTTGAACGAAACTTGATATTGCACACTGCAAGAGAATGGTGAGTAAGGTGGCACTAAAATATTTGCGCTATCATGTACTGTTTTGTCTGTATTTTGGGAACATACATGCATACATCCATACATACATCCATACATACATACATACATACATACATACATACATACATACATACATATATATATACATACATACATACATACATATATACAAGATGAGAGTTTTAGTAATATATAGAGAGATAGATGTAATATTGTGCATGTTTACCGAGAATAAAGCAGATATATAATCTTGTTTATGTTACCTCGAATACCAACAGATGTGTAATATTGTTTATGTTTACCGAGAATATTAACAGACATGTAATCTTGTTTATGTTTACTAGAATAATAACAGATATGTAAGTTTGTTTATGTATAATAGAATAATAACATATATGTAATATTGTTCATGTTTACCTCGAATAAAGCAGATATGTAATATTGTTTATGTTTACGTAGAATATTTACAGATATGTAATATTGTTTATGTTTACGTAGAATATTTACAGATATGTAATATTGTTTATGTTTACGTAGAATATTTACAGATATGTAATATTGTTTATGTTTACGTAGAATATTTACAGATATGTAATATTGTTTATGTTTACGTAGAATATTTACAGATATGTAAATTTGTTTATGTTTACTTCGAATAATAACAGATATATAATCTTGTTCCTGTTTACCGAGAATACCAACATATGTGTAATATTGTTCATGTTAACTGGAATAATAACAGATATGTTATCTTGTTTATGTTTACCAAGAATATTAACAGACATTTAATTTTGTTTATGTTTACCTAGAATATGAACAGATATATAATCTTGTTTCTGTTTACCTTGAACAATAACAGATGTATTATCTTGTTTATGTTTACTAGAATACAAACAGATATGTAATCTTGTTTATATTTACTGAGAATACAAAAAGATATGTAATCTTGTTTATGTTTACCTTGAATATGAACAGATATATAGTCTTGTTTATGTTTACCTAGAATAATAATAATAGATCAATAATCTTGTTTATGTTTACTGGAATACAAACAGATCTGTCATCTTGTTTATGTTTACCGATAATACAAACATATTGTTGCGGATTTCGCGCCCGCCGGCGTGCGACGGCCACGTAACTCGAATCGCAGCACGTCGCCCACCGGACGGACAATCCAGTCGTGACCCTCTCGGACTAACGCCGGGAACCAGTCACGGGTGGACCTTTCGGTCTCACCGCGATCGAGCCAATCAGCCCCCGCGTGGGATAGGGTTGCTCGCCGAATTCGACCTACCTAAGTACCCACGCGGAGGGTAGACCGGGCGGTCGCACCTCGCCGCAGGTCGACTTCGGACACGGGCCACTTAAGCGACCCGTTCCGTACTATCAGAATAACCGAGCGGTGTTATCGTCGACCTCGACGGTTCGATTAATTATCGGGCGTATTCAGCCCACTACCAACCCTTTACGTGAAGCAAGATGAGGGTTCAATGGGGGAAAAGACGAAGCGAAGCGGGAGAACAGTTCAACAATAAAGCACATTTATTCGCGGCACACGGGAAGCACACAAATACAATTCCACCAAATGCACACAGACAAAACACAATTCCATTTACACAAAAAGCAAATATAAAAGCGAAAACAATGCAGAGCTAATACCGACTACCGAGCACACAGCAACACTTATACAATTCTACTTCACAGACGGCGCCGACAACACATACCCAAAACCAAGGAAAGAAATCCCCCAAGAATGAGGCAGGCCTGAGGCCGAGACCGGGTCGCGCCTACCCGTCTGGTGATGAGACGCGGAGCGGCGATGGCGCCTCACTCCGCGGGCCTCGCGGACAGTGCCTGGCAGGGGGTGGGAAAAGGGGCCCCCTTGGTCGCACTATCTCAGCGCGGGGGGAAACAGGAGGGGGTTGCTGATGCTCGGGGTATAGAGGATCTTTATTATCCCTGGTGTGCGTCTCCACCTCGGCCAGGTCGCGCTGCCGGCCTCCCTCGGGCGTGCAGCTCCTGGCACCGACGCGAGCACCCCCTCGTCTGCCTTCGCCGCTGCCGCCTCTCCGCCTCTGGACTCTCCACCCTGGACTCTTCTTTGGGCTCCCCCGTTGGACTCTCTTCAGCTTCTCCAGCTACTGCAGGCTTCGGGCTCCAGACTTCCACACTCGTCCCCTTCGTTCCGACTCCTTCTCGTTCTGCTGACTGACGAACACCGTCCTTTTATCCCCCCGTAGCTTCGCCTTTGACCACCTCCCTTTGACCTTTCACCTCGCTCCCCATTGGCCCGAGAAAAAGTGGGCGTGAAGGCTTTTTGATCCACAAATTTGCATATATCGATCGTTCTGGAGGCGGGGCCAAATCGCCCCTCGCTCACCGATTGGACGGCAAAAAGTGGGCGTGTGTCGTTTTTGATCCGTTTTTGAAGCACAAAATCCGTGATTTTGTACACGCTGTTCGACGCGCGCTCTGCACGAATCCAACACCGGTACCCACAGCGGGGCAAGAACGGTGGCGATGCTACGGTTGCGAGGTGTGACGTGAAGGTCGTGGCGGTTGTGGTGAAGCGGTGGTTGTGGTTGTGGTGGTAATCATGGCGGTTGGTCCAAAATAAAGATAGTAAAAGAAAAACGGCTATCCTGAAGAGTCGCAGCTCGCATAAATGACATGTATTCCCACTAGACAACGGGTTTGGGCCTAACTACACATATACTTGCCGAGATACCTCACCTAAGGGACCTGAATGGTGGTTTGCGAATTTGGTAACCACAACACTACCCCCTCCCCTTTTTACAGACTCGTCCCGAGTCGTCAAATTTTCGTGTGCCATCATGTGTAGTTTTCCCCTAGTACATTTTACCTACGGATCCCTGAGTGCGACATTCATGGTATTCGTGTCCCCAAAATAAATAACCTGAGGGCTGCGTAACTACCTAAACAAACTCACTCACACGGACGACTTAAATAAAATTGCCGGCGCTAAGACATACATGCCGGGGGCGCACTCATATTTACAGTACATCTTAACCTTAACTTACAAATTTTACACTAAACCATGGCCCAGGATCATTGAACTCTGCAAAGAAAAGCAGTTAGCAGGGAGCCAGGCTGCCCGCATGCAGTCTCTGGCTCAAACAATGCAGGTGACAGGGAACGTGGCTGGCTGCTCACACGCAGTCCAAGGCCTTCCCTTTTGAACTGAACTCAGTGAACCACAACGGTGCTTGGGCTGCACAACGCAGTCTCCGTGCCAGCTCAAGTGGCACACGCAATGAGCACAACGAATGGATGCATGAACGGTTTGAACTGAATGCAGTGAACCACAACGGTGCATGGGCTGCACAAACGCAGTCTCCGTGCCAGCTCAAGTGGCACACGCAATGAGCACAACGAATGGATGCATGGACACAAACACGGTGCACGGGCCGCCACTGCAGGCCCGTGTTGTAGCTGCCAACAGGGCAGTTCTTGCAGCTTGCAAACTGTTGCCTTGATCCTGGCGCACATGGAAATGAACAGGGGGGGCAAAGCAAAAATTGAACGGGGGCTGGTGAACAGGGGCAGTGGGCATGGCATGGCAAAGGCAGCAGGCAAACACAGCCCGCAGAAGAAGGCCGCTGCAGGCAAACACAGCCGGCAGATGAACTGGCCGGCACAGGCCTTGAAGTACCACAGCTGCAGATGATCCGGCCGGCACAGGCCTTGCAGCACACAGCCAGCAGATGAAGCTGGCCAGCTTTTGCCGTCAGTGGAAGTTGATGGAGGGAGTGCGGTGGTGCTGGCCACTTGGAAGGCGGGCTCGGACCTACCTACCTGTCTCCCTCCCAACCTATCGCCTTTGCCTGTCACTGTACATACCCACTCCCTTAATTTGTCAAACCCCAATTTAGCCCCAACTTATTTTTTTGTTGTTTTTTTTTTTTTTTTCTTACTTCCCCACTATAAATCGTCCCCTAACCCCCTTTATCGTCCTTGTTCGGCTAACCTATTCTGTCACCTAGCCTACTCCCAACCCCTACGTTCCCTTCCCGGAGGGGAATAAGGGAGAGCTAACGTCCTGTGTCGAGGCCCAACGAAGCCTCAGAATGGCCTCCCCAGAGTTCGGCGATCTTAACACCAAGTGGGTCCAGCGGCCCACAACGACAGCGAGGGGATGGATGGTGCGGAGGGGTACATCTCCTAATCTACCCTAACCATTTAAGTGTTAAACTACCCCAGGGCTTTCAACAAGCGCCTCTCGCTTAAACTATTGGTTCTAACAACCCAGATTCCCGTCGCCTGTGTTGGTGTCCTTACAATTTCGGGCCTCGCCCCCCAATTTTCTCTCCGTGCCCTCACACGGTCTCCTGGCTGGGACACGTGGCTCCCTTTGGCAGGCACGACCCTCTGCCGAATCTCCCGCTATGGCACCCCCGGGCACTACACTGCCTCCGAGCCTACCAGCTCCCTAACACCGGGGAGTGCCCCCCATGGCACCTCCCCTGAAACGCACACGTGGCAGGCCGGCCTCCCGGGCCCCTTTCCGAGGGTCACCCGTGCCCACAACACTGCCCACGCGGCTAATGGCGCCCCGGGCCCCCGCACCAAGCAGGCGCACCCGTGCCCACTACTCTATCCCGGCCCCCCATGGGCCCATGGCCTACCGCGGCCGACTAGCCTGGTGCCCGGGGTACCCACTCAGCGATACTCACCTTTCGCAGCCACGCTCCCAAGCCCGTCAACAGGGCTCCTGCACCCCTCCAAATGGGTCTCGAGCCTACTTTCCCACCAACAACAAAACAACCTCCATTTTTCAATTTGATTAACCCCCTAACTCACTTTATACTGACCCCGGGGTCCCTTGGGCGGGAGTCACTCCTCCCCCCAATCACTCATCGCACCATGCATTCCCCATTCACTCCACACACACAGACCCGCTGGCCTCACTCACTCAACAAGTACTCGTACTCACCTCACAACCCACAACTCTTCAACACACACACCGCTGAACTCTGCCATCCTTCTAACTACTCCCCTAACTAACTCGTGCTCCCACGTCGTCCCTTAAACTATAGCACGTTCCTTTTAACACTACGTAGCTAAACTACGTCCCTCTACACATCCAAAGTCTGTCTCTGTCTCCAAAATAAATCATTTTATTTCCCAACCTAAATCTGGCTACAATCCCTCTAACTAATCCATTCCACGGACTCCATGAGGACTTACCCCTGCCCCATGGAGTCGGTCTAACTAAGCTAACCCTTCCCCCTAACTAGTTTCCATCCTGTGCCCAGTAAGGGGGTCTTTCACCCCTTGCCCAGGAATCCTGTGCACCCGAAAGTGAGGCTTGCTTTTTTTTTTCTTTTTTTTTTTTCATGCGCAGCACCTGCGCGGCAACTCGCGCACTTTGCACCTGCCCGTGACGTCATGCAGCTGCACGTGTACCTCGTCCCTCCTTGGACGGTACCATCCGGCCGGGATACCCCTCCTGCCGGATTCCAACCACACGTGCAGCCATGACGTCACCGTGCGGATAAAAAAAAACACAAGCCCCACGTCTCGAGGGGTTCCCCACGCGAACACATGTGCTTTGCCCGTTGGAGCTTAACACACACGATCGCGTGGAGAACCCGTCCGGTCCAAATCCGTAATCCTGCCTAAACTTTGTCCGTCCGCGGGATCGGCAAATCCACCGCGTGCGTTTCCGGACCGGGACTTCACTCTCGCAAGCGAGCACGTGGCGGTCTCGTGCGTTGCACAGCACGAACCGCGTGCTCACTGCTGGGTGAACCCGGCACGGTCCCCGAAATAGCTACAGCCGCTACTCGGCTTTCTTTCTTCTGTCGCCTTCGTCGTCGCCATTCAACCCACGCACACCTGCGTGTTACGACGCACACAGTCCACTCCATCACATTCACACCGGGAGACGCGGCTGCGTGCTCCCGCATGCCAACCGACATCTCCCTCACATACCGCTCTCTCACACACACGGTCTCCCTTGCACTCGGCCGTTCACTCACGCGTGCGGGGGCACTCACCCGCGGTGCCTCACTCGCACTCCGTGCCTCATCCATACACGCGGGGGCACTCAACCGCGGTGCCTCATCCACACACGCGGGGGCACTCACCCGCGGTGCCTCATCCATACACACGGCGACACTCACACACGCGGTCTCTTCCACACACGGTGCCTCACCCACACACGCGGGGGCACTCACCCGCGGTACCTCACTCATACACACGGCGACACTCAAACACGCGGTCTCTTCCACACACGGTGCCTCACCCACACACGCGGGGGCACTAACCCGCGGTGCCTCACTCACACTCCGTGCCTCATCCACACACGCGGGGGCACTCACCCGCGGTGCCTGATCCACACACCGTCCCTCACTCACACACGCGGTCTCTTCCACACACCGTGCCCCACTCATACACGCGGGGGCACTCAACCGCGGTGCCTCATCCACACACGGTGCCTCACCCACACACGCGGGGGAACTAACCCGCGGTGCCTCACCCACACACGGTGCCTCACTCATACACGCGGGGGCACACACCCGCGGTGCCTCATCCACACACCCGGCGACACTCACACACGGTGCCTCATCCACACATGGCGTGCTGGGAAGCACGTACTCCGGCACCATCGCCACCACACCACTCACACACGGGGTCGCTTCCACACACGGGGACGCACTCACACCTTGCACCACACACACAGGGACAACCACACTGGGGATTTGTGTCCCCACAAGGGTCTCCGGGGCCTCTACACCCCCCAAGCTCGCCGTGCACCCGTCCACAGCACTCCTCCCCTCAACCTCGCAAAGCACGACCGAACTCACCTGGTCGTGACTCGCCTCAAGGGGGCAGACTCCCTCCCCTCGTTCCTGGAGGAGGTCATCCAGGTGCTCGCACTGGGTCTCCACCCAGTCCGCCAGCTCACCCCCATTATCCTCCACTACCTCCGTGTGTGTGTGCGCGTCACTTACCCCGTCTTCCTCGTGTGGTCTTTCCTCTATTTTTTCTATCTCCCGTGTCTCTCCCAACTCTTCACCCTTTACCTCCCTTGTCTCCACCATTATTATTTCCTTTGTCACGGCCTTCATGCCCGCCTGCAGGCTTCGGCCCATGTTCTGCGTCTCACCCCGGAACTTTTTCATTTCCTCCTTCATGTTTGTTTCCATTCCGTTTATTTGCTTGTTCATTTCGTTTTTCATTTCATTTGTATTTGTATCCATCTTTTCGTTCATTTGTTTGTTCATGCCTTTCATCGTCGTTTTCACTTCATTTGTATTTGTATCCATCTTTTCATCCATTTTTTTCATATTCGCATCCATTTTTTCGTTCATTTGTTGTGTATTCGCATCCATCCTCGTTGTCATTGCCGCCAGCATGGCGCATAGCTGGGCCACGTCGGGTGCGCTTGAGTGAGCCGTTTCGGCAGGGGTTGGGGAAGGGTCTTGGTGGAGAGGGGGGGGGAGGTGTCATACACCGCGGCCGCTGCCGCACCCACCTCGGGCCCTGGGTTCAGTTGGGCGAGTCCGTGTTCCTGCACAATCAACATTTCCTGCACGGGGATTTTATCCTGGACCATGGATCCTACACATTCTACATCCATTTCTAATACCCCCGGCTCCCGCTCGCCTTGAGACGCCATCTTGCTTCTCTTAAAGGGTTAATTTGCTCGCTCGTAATTTGGAGGGAATCGGGGGTCGCTTCTCTCACCCCTGGACCGATTCCCGTGAATTTCGCTGGAGACAGGAGAGCCTGTTGTCCCGCTCTCCAATACCAGTGCCGCGAGGAGGGCGATGAATTTGTATCGCACGACCTGACACCAGTGTTGCGGATTTCGCGCCCGCCGGCGTGCGACGGCCACGTAACTCGAATCGCAGCACGTCGCCCACCGGACGGACAATCCAGTCGTGACCCTCTCGGACTAACGCCGGGAACCAGTCACGGGTGGACCTTTCGGTCTCACCGCGATCGAGCCAATCAGCCCCCGCGTGGGATAGGGTTGCTCGCCGACTCCGACCTACCTAAGTACCCACGCGGAGGGTAGACCGGGCGATCGCACCTCGCCGCAGGTCGACTTCGGACACGGGCCACTTAAGCGACCCGTTCCGTACTATCAGAATAACCGAGCGGTGTTATCGTCGACCTCGACGGTTCGATTAATTATCGGGCGTATTCAGCCCACTACCAACCCTTTACGTGAAGCAAGATGAGGGTTCAATGGGGGAAAAGACGAAGCGAAGCGGGAGAACAGTTCAACAATAAAGCACATTTATTCGCGGCACACGGGAAGCACACAAATACAATTCCACCAAATGCACACAGAAAAAACACAATTCCATTTACACAAAAAGCAAATATAAAAGCGAAAACAATGCAGAGCTAATACCGACTACCGAGCACACGGCAACACTTATACAATTCTACTTCACAGACGGCGCCGACAACACATACCCAAAACCAAGGAAAGAAATCCCCCAAGAATGAGGCAGGCCTGAGGCCGAGACCGGGTCGCGCCTACCCGTCTGGTGATGAGACGCGGAGCGGCGATGGCGCCTCACTCCGCGGGCCTCGCGGACAGTGCCTGGCAGGGGGTGGGAAAAGGGGCCCCCTTGGTCGCACTATCTCAGCGCGGGGGGAAACAGGAGGGGGTTGCTGATGCTCGGGGTATAGAGGATCTTTATTATCCCTGGTGTGCGTCTCCACCTCGGCCAGGTCGCGCTGCCGGCCTCCCTCGGGCGTGCAGCTCCTGGCACCGACGCGAGCACCCCCTCGTCTGCCTTCGCCGCTGCCGCCTCTCCGCCTCTGGACTCTCCACCCTGGACTCTTCTTTGGGCTCCCCCGTTGGACTCTCTTCAGCTTCTCCAGCTACTGCAGGCTTCGGGCTCCAGACTTCCATACTCGTCCCCTCCGTTCCGACTCCTTCTCGTTCTGCTGACTGACGAACACCGTCCTTTTATCCCCCCGTAGCTTCGCCTTTGACCCCCTCCCTTTGACCTTTCACCTCGCTCCCCATTGGCCCGAGAAAAAGTGGGCGTGAAGGCTTTTTGATCCACAAATTTGCATATATCGATCGTTCTGGAGGCGGGGCCAAATCGCCCCTCGCTCACCGATTGGACGGCAAAAAGTGGGCGTGTGTCGTTTTTGATCCGTTTTTGAAGCACAAAATCTGTGATTTTGTACACGCTGTTCGACGCGCGCTCTGCACGAATCCAACACCGGTACCCACAGCGGGGCAAGAACGGTGGCGATGCTACGGTTGCGAGGTGTGACGTGAAGGTCGTGGCGGTTGTGGTGAAGCGGTGGTTGTGGTTGTGGTGGTAATCATGGCGGTTGGTCCAAAATAAAGATAGTAAAAGAAAAACGGCTATCCTGAAGAGTCGCAGCTCGCATAAATGACATGTATTCCCACTAGACAACGGGTTTGGGCCTAACTACACATATACTTGCCGAGATACCTCACCTAAGGGACCTGAATGGTGGTTTGCGAATTTGGTAACCACAACACTACCCCCTCCCCTTTTTACAGACTCGTCCCGAGTCGTCAAATTTTCGTGTGCCATCATGTGTAGTTTTCCCCTAGTACATTTTACCTACAGATCCCTGAGTGCAACATTCATGGTATTCGTGTCCCCAAAATAAATAACCTGAGGGCTGCGTAACTACCTAAACAAACTCACTCACACGGACGACTTAAATAAAATTGCCGGCGCTAAGACATACATGCCTGGGGCGCACTCATATTTACAGTACATCTTAACCTTAACTTACAAATTTTACACTAAACCATGGCCCAGGATCATTGAACTCTGCAAAGAAAAGCAGTTAGCAGGGAGCCAGGCTGCCCGCATGCAGTCTCTGGCTCAAACAATGCAGGTGACAGGGAACGTGGCTGGCTGCTCACACGCAGTCCAAGGCCTTCCCTTTTGAACTGAACTCAGTGAACCACAACGGTGCTTGGGCTGCACAACGCAGTCTCCGTGCCAGCTCAAGTGGCACACGCAATGAGCACAACGAATGGATGCATGGACACAAACACGGTGCACGGGCCGCCACTGCAGGCCCGTGTTGTAGCTGCCAACAGGGCAGTTCTTGCAGCTTGCAAACTGTTGCCTTGATCCTGGCGCACATGGAAATGAACAGGGGGGGCAAAGCAAAAATTGAACGGGGGCTGGTGAACAGGGGCAGTGGGCATGGCATGGCAAAGGCAGCAGGCAAACACCTTGCTAACTAACCTACTTGTCTGTTTCCACACTCAGCCACTGAAAGAACTTGTCTGTTGAACTTCGAGGCCTCACCATCAGCCATGGCCTTTCCTGGACCAACCAAATAGCAAAGCTGCCCTCCAAAGTCATCCACACGCTGGACATCCTCCATTGAGCCAAGTCTTTTCTTGCAAGATCAGAGCGACTCACCGTCTACAAAGTCTTCGTCCGTAGTTCAACAGAGTACTGCTCTACACAATCAGCTAGTGCCCTCACATCACATCTGTCTCTCTGAGACTCTTTAGCATCGAGAGCTCTCACAATTTTTGAATTTCTCATGATGAGGCCAAATCACAAGGTCTGTTGCTTTGATATTGCAGGCAGGTCAGTAGTCTCTGTTTTCTACCATTTGTTGTCCAATATTTTCTATCTCTCCTCTCTCAGTCCTTTAACCTTCCCTATATACTCCATGATGCACTGCATAATGATGACAAAATGCTTATGATCCAGGATCCACTGCACACCTCAACTCCTTTGTTCCTCGCTTCTCCCACGTGTGGAACTGCTTTCCAGAAATTGTTCTTTCCCAGTCTTTGTTTTTTGTTTAAACAAAAAATTGTGGTCTCACAACAATAATAACATGAACTATTGCACATTTAGAATCACAACTGGACCAGGGCTTCATGGCCACCTTCAGTCATCCCCTTCCCTTTTTAATATGGAAATTGCCCTAAACAAAGCATAAAGATACTCGAGGTAAGAGGCTACAGAAAAGTTGGATAAAGTTAAAGCAAAATAAATATAATACAATAATCATTGAAAGAGGAAAAGAAGAAAACATCTAAGACACAACCTAAGAAGTAACAAAAAACATTCCCAGAATGAGTGGTGTCAATGCCAAGTCTCACCAAGATGAGCAACCACCTTGAAATACAGAGTCCCCAACTTACGAACGTAAGGGCACCCGGACTTGCAAACCAACCCCCACAATATATATATATATATATATATATATATATATATATATATATATATATATATATATTTTAATTATCCCTGTGTCGTAAGAGCCGACCAGGGTTGCGTCAGGAAGGGCATCCGGCGTAAAACATGTGCCAAATCACTATGCGGATCATAAGGATGATCTGCTGTGGCGACCCCTAACGGGAGCAGCCGAAAGAAGAAGAAGAAGAAGATATATATATTTTAATATCCGAGATATAAATGTTCACACGTACTTATGAACTGTGGATAGAGCAACCAGGGACTCGTTGTTTGGACGGAGCGTGAATTTTTCTTCTGCGAGATGTAAAGAGTCTAAGTGTCGCGTGTTCAACAGTATCCGATATACTGTGCAGTACTGTGCTGTTCACAGCTATTTTCTTTGCACACATTTTTGTATTCATAGTGCCACATCTTTGTATTCATAGTGCCACATCTTTTCCCGTTTTAGTAACAATGAACCCTAATCATGCTGTTAAACAATGCAGTGATATTCCTGCAACAATGAAACACAGAATCTTGATATTGGAGATGAAACTGGACATTACAAAATGTTCTGATAAAAGTGAAACTCCCTCCCAAATTGGTCATTCGTGAGACCTTAATCGTTCAACGATCGGAACAATTATCAAGGACAAGACAATAATTTTACTGTACTTTAATTTAGTGTACTTTATTTGTATTTATTACAATTTGGGGGGATTACAGCAGTGATATTTACTCTCATTCATTGCAAATGTACAATATTTCAGCTTAACTATGTGTGAAATAGGCTTTCCTGGTTTTATTGTCGAACCAAACCACCATTTATAACAGAGTACATGGGAAATTGAGTTCCGACTTATGAACAGTCGACTTAAGAATGATTGTTTGGAACGCAACACATTCAGAAGTCGAGGACTCCATGTACAACACAAAGAATAAATAAAAAATGCAGTAAACTACAAAAATCTGGCAAAAAAACACAGAATGAAGCCGAGTCTTTGGGTCTCTCACTCTCTCACCGCAGGCAGGTCGGTGGTCTTTCTGTCTTATACTGTCTCCTCTCTGACCTCGCCCCCCCTGCTCTGTCTGAGATATGTCCCCCCCCCCACTATATATCCGCAGGGCGCTCAAGGTCCACTAGCAACCACCTTCTGGTAAAACTACCAAAATCAACAATCACTGCTCACCTTCACTCTTTCATTCCTCTTTTTTCCCGCCTTTGGAACAAACTCCCTCACTCTGTTCAATCCCATTCTTCCCTCGATGTCTTCAAAACAGCTGTTCACCACCATCTCTTATCTTCCCCCATCCAAAACCTTGATCTTTTATACCCCCATTAATCCACCCCAATCCCACCTCCTTCAAATTCCCTGCTTTCCTTCCTGAAAGTCCCTGTAGTGTTCATCTTGTTTACCCTGTGAACCCCACCCCATCCCTCTCCCTCCACAGATCTCCTCATGTCTCTGTTCCCTACTGTTTGTTCCTACCCTATCGGACCCTCTTGTCTCCTGCTGCCCTTGTTGTACATTCTGTGCATTGCTTTGGGTTTTTTTGTATCCATTTTCGAGGCTCGTATGAGAGCTAACGCACAACGCAGAGCAATATGAGCCTCGACAGTGTTTACAAAAATAAATAAATAGGATGAAACTTCAAAGTTGTTGTAAGTATGAATTGATAGTTGTCTTAAAACTGTGTAGATCATATGATGATGGGAAACATGTTACATGAAGTGAATTCCAAAGTGAGACAGCATGAGGGAAAAACACTAGTTGCATTTAATTCTACATTTTTGAACAGCTAGTGTATGGATGTGCAGAGATGGCAAGCCAAGTCCTCCATCCAAACATTCGTACAGGAGGATCCAAGTTAGAAAGTCCAGCAGAACATTTGCCATGAAAATATCTGTTGACCAAACTCAGAGTGGCAACTGACCTCTGGTGAAAGAGCGGTTAAGAGTTGAACCCATTTCCGTACCAACCAGGTTCACTCTTTGTTTCTGGAGCCAATCAAGTAAAGACAGGTGGCAGGATGGTGCTTCACCCAAATGTGGCAACAGTACTCCATGAGGGGATTATAGTTGTCTTATACAGGTACAAAACAGCATCAGGAGGTAAATACCTCTGCGCTCAATCGATAAAAACAATTACAACTCACTTGGAAGCACTCTTAGAAATACCAGAAATATACTTATCACAACAGCGATTTGAGGAGATGCCAAGACCAAGAAGACAAAGCTCAGATGATTCTCTTGAGGTTGAAGACCCCATCTGCACAGAAGGGAAAGACACCTGTTACTTGAGTGAGACATTGACAACAATTTAGTTTTCTTTGCATTGAACATTGCCAGCCCATCATGCCCCCACTTCAACACATTCTCTAAATCATTGTCCAGTGAAATTCCAACCTCATTACGAGTAGAGTTGAGTGAGTCAGCATTTGTACATTAAAAGCGAGGAGTCATCAACATACATTGCTGGTTGAGACAGAACATTATCAGGAAGATCATTGATATCCACAAGGAATAACAACAATAATACTTCGGTTTATTCATGCTCAATAAGTACACTGTAAAAACACCAAACAAGGTAGTCCAAAGACTGAAATTCGTATGGTTTACATTGTAAGGTATAAAATAACTGGAATCATTACATGAAAAACATCATCAAAAATAAAAACAATACCAACTGAAAAGAAAATTGTGGTCTCACAACAATAATAACATGAACTATTGCACATTTAGAATCACAAGGTTTTCCAAAAAATGGTGGCCAATATGTTGTGTCAAAATGCTGTTGAAAACACAGGATGTTCAAAAATAACATACTCGTGATAACGAGTTTAATAAAGCTGTGAGGTGGGGAATGGTTGACTATTTATATCGTTACGTTCTACAACGGGGAAGGTCCAAGTTTCAAGAGTTTCTTAGTTGGAAGTTGGAACGAGATTGAGATTGATGGAGAGGAGGCAGCATTTCACGATGACGCTCTAATTTGAGGAGAGTTGTTCCAAACTGTGTGAGGAGTTCATGTCTGTGCTCTAATAAAGGGGGGATGTCAAGAGACGCTAGATTTTGTTTGTACGACGTGCTGCAATCGTATGTTATGCAACAGATTGCATGCGTTTGCACGGCACTTCTGCACAATCTTGACAATGAGCCTGGTTTAGAATAAGTACACTGTATCCCTGGGATGTCCTGGTGTGTGCCCTGGTTGAGAATAAGTACACTGTATCCCTGGGATGTCCTGGTGTGTGCCCTGGTTGAGAATAAGTACACTGTATCCCTGGATGTCCTGGTGTAGAAAAGTACACTGTATCCCTGGATGTCCTGGTGTAGAAAAGTACACTGTATCCCTGGGATGTCCTGGTGTGTGCCGTGGTTTAGAATAAGTACACTGTATCCTTGGGATGTCCTGGTGTGTGTCCTGGTTTAGAATAAGTACACTGTATCCCTGGGATGTCCTAGTGTGTGCCCTGGTTAAGAATAAGGACACCATATCCCTGGGATGTCCCAGTGTGTGCCCTGGTTTAGAAGGGTTGTTGTCAGGAAGGGCATTGGGCCATAAAAATACATTGCCTCAAAAAGGGAACCATGACAAGATTGTCAGGGGACCCAGAAGGCTGACCCCTGCTCTCGCAGGTGTGTGTTTCCTGGTTCATGAAAAAGGCTGCACCAAGGTCAGGGAATTGGTACAATG
>NC_140976.1:1184283-1256783 GCF_056783735.1 Eptatretus burgeri | reverse complement strand
GTGCCTGACGAGGGACAAAGGCCGTGTAGCGGCCGTAGTGGTTTCGAGGACCGTGCCGGATTGGCACAGCAGCGCGCGCGGGGTCCGTGCCGTGCTTCGCACGAGGCCGCCACGTGCGCGCCTGCGTGAGTGAAATCCGGTCCGGAAACGCACGCGGTGCATGTAGTCGATCCCGCAGACGGACAAAAGGTAGGCTGGATTGTGAATTTGATTCAGACGGGTTCTCCGGGCGAGTGTGTTTGTAAAGCTCCATGTGGCCTGCGCCGCACGTTCTGTTCGCAGAGCGTGCGAAGCGGCTCCCCCGATGCGTTATGCGTACCCCGGCTTGCGCGAGAAATCGTGCAGGTTCGGGGTGCGAGTGACGTAATCGGGGATTCCGCGGCGCGGGTTACGGACTGGCAGAGCACATGTGCTCGCGTGGGGAACCCCTCGAACGCGGGGCTTGCTTTGGGATGCGCAGTGACGTCGTGGCTGCATGGTTGAAATCCGGCAGAAGGGAATCCCTGCCGGATGTTACCGTCCAAGGGGACGAGGTAAGCGAACAGCTGCCATGACGTCACGCGCAGGTTGCGAGTTGCCGCGCTGGTGGGCACATGGAAGAAGAAAAAAAAAGAAAGAGAGAGCAAAGCAAGCCTCGCTTCGAGTGGACACGAGCCTCAGGCAGGGGGTGGAAGACCCCCCCTGTTAGAGGGCACATGAACTACTAGTTAGGGGGATAGGTTAGAGTTAGTTAGACCGGCTTCATGGGGACATGAGTTGTTCCTCATGGAGCTCGTGGAATGGATTAGTAAAAGGGATTTCAGTTTCGATTTAGGAAATGGGAATTGTTGGATTTTTGGAGACACGGACAGACTGGAAATGTGTGGTGGAGACGTAGCTTAGCTTCGTAGAGTAAATGGAACGTGCATGAGAATAAGGGTGACGAGGGAGCACGACTTAGTCAGGGGATTTAATTAGGAAGGATGGCAGTATAGAGTGTTGGTGTGAGTTGGGAAATTGGAAGTGTGTGAGGAATGAGTGTGGGACAGCAGGCCCAAGTGTGTGAGTTGAGCGAATGTGGTATGCATGGTGCGATAACTGATTGGGGGGAGGAGTGATTCCCACCCAAGGGACCCCGGGGTCAGTTTAATGTTAGTTTGTGGGTAGTTCAATTTCCGAAAAGGAGGTCGTTTTGTTGGTGTCGAGAGAAGGCACGAAACCCGTTTGGAGGGGTGCAGCAGTTCATGGACCGCCTGGGAGCGTGGCTGTGGAAAGGTGAGTTTTGTTTAGTGGGCACCCCGGGCACCGGACGAGTCGGCCAGGCCAAGGGCCCAAGAGGGGCCGGGATAGTGTAGTGGGCACGGGCGACCCGTCGGAAACGGGAACTGCAGCACCAGAATGCCACGGGGCAGTGTAGTGGGCACGGGCGACCCTCGGAAAGGGACCTGGGGGCATCAACACGCCACGTGGGCATCGGATGGGGGCAATGCCAGAGAGGGCAACCCCCCGCATTTATAGGGAGCAGCTAGGCTCGGAGACAGCCTGTGGGCCTGGGGGTGCCATGGTTAGAGTTTGGCAGATGGGGGAGTTCCTGCCAGTTGAGCCACGCTGCCCAGCCAGGAAATTGTGCGAGGGCACGAATGAAAATTTGAGGGCAACGCCCAAATTTATAATGGACACCAACACAGGCGACGGGAATCATGGTTTTTAGAACCGATAGTTGAAAAGTGTGAGGCGTTTTTGGAAAGCCCCAGGGTAGTTTCAGGTGTAATAAATGCTAGGATAGTTAGGAGATGTACCCCTTCACACCATCCATCCCTTCGCTCGTTGTAGGCCGCTGGACTCACCTTGGTGGATCGCTGAACTCTGTGGAGGCCATTCTGAGGCTTTGTTAGGCCTCGAGACAGGACGTTAGTCTCTCCCTATTCCCCTCCAGAGAGGGAACGTAGGGGTTGGGAGTAGGCTAGGTTGACAGGATAGGTTAGCCAGACAAAGACTATAAAGGGGGTTAGGGAGCCGATTATAAAAGGGAAATAAAAATAAAGAAGGGCTAAATTTTGTTGTGTTGTGTGGAAAATTAAGGGAGTGGGTATGGACAGAGACAGGCAAAGGCGATAGAGTGGGGGGAGACAATAGGCTCGGTCGGAGCCTGCCTTCAGAGCGGCCGGCACCACCGCACTCCCTCCAGACCTGATGGAACCACACCAGAGGCCGGCCAGCTTCACCTGCCAGCCTGTTATGCTGCAGCCGCCTGTTCTGCATGGGCTTGCCTTGCCATGCCGAGTTTGCCTGCCTCTGCCATGACCCCATGCCTGCTAGCCCTTGTTTGCATTTGCACCTGTGTCCATCCATCACCATGTGTGCCAGGAACATCCACTTTTGCAAGGACTGCCCTGCAGGCAGCCCGTGCATCCATCATGCTCGTTTGTGTTTTGCGACCATCTCCATCCATTCCCCTGCATCAATGAACTTTGAAATGACTTTTACCTTCTTCCCTTTCACAGATCACAAGTCCTGGCCCATGGTTCAGTAATGGATGTCAAATGAAAATTGTAAATACGTGGAACCTCACCTGCATGTTTGTTTTAGCGCCGGCAATTTTAGTTAAGTTGTCCGAATGAGTCTGAGAGTTTAGTTTGTTTAGTTAGTTACGCAGCGCATTAGGTTATTTTTTTTGGGACACGTATAAAGAAATGTCGCACTCAGGGATCCGAAGGTAGAACATACTCGGGGGAAACTTACACATGCTGGTCACACGAAAATTTGATGACTCGGGACGAGTCTGTAAAATGGGGAGGGGGTCGTGTTACGAATTTGGAATTCGATTGCACACAACATACAGGTTCCTTTATTCAGCTATGTCAATAAGTGCTTGTTCCCGAGATAGCCCACCTTCCATTGCTTAAATGTTTAGAAATCGATTAGATGCGCTGCGGATCGATTTAATAGTTCGGGAGCGAACAATGGAGACGTCCCTCCCAATCTTCTGCGAAGAGGAAGAAGGGCCCTTCCGTCCCATGATTCATGACGTCAACAACTCCCTCCCACCCGTGGTTGAGCGGGGGATGGACCACGAGGGCATGAGTCACACCGGGCGAGGGGCGGAGAAGGATAAGGAGGAGATCCTTTCTTTGTTCAGGGGGGGGGGGGTGGTCGTTCAGCAGGCCGTCTGGTCCTGTTTGGCTTGGCTTAAGGTTGAGGTTTTCAGAAGCTTTTTGCTTCTGCTGAGTAGTTGTTCAGCAGGCCGTCGGGTCCTACTTGGCTCGGGAGAGCTTTTTGCTTCGAGCTGCTTTGTTTGGAAGATTGTTGAACTGTTTGCTCAACTCGAGCTGCGAGTGGAGGCTTCTTCTTCTTGGTTCGCGGAGCTCTTTGTTCTCCGTTTGGTTCCCGGCTTGGTGCGACTCATCGACCTCTTCTTGGAGGTGGTTCCTCGGGGAAGCGACGCATCGACGGGAAGGATCGGCGCCTCGTCTCATCAGCATGTGTTGAGAAGCGCGGGAGGATTCACGGGAGTTCAGAAAGGATCGCGGATTACGGCAATTGGATCCAGCTCGCTCTTGCTGGTGCCCGGGTCCGAACAACTTGAAGACCACACGAGGTGGAGAGGTTCGAGACAGGTTCTGGGTTTCAGCTCACCTGTCCTCCGAGCTGGAGCCCATTATTAAAGGCCTCAGCCACCATTTCTTGGGTGTGTGTGTGCAAACATGTGTCCGTGGGCCCGTCTAATAAGTAGGAAATTCTGAAGTACTTTGTGTGCTGTAAATGTTTGCATTGCATTTCGTATAGTCGGTATAGTTCTGCTCTTACGTGCTTCCCTAGTTCCCCATTATTATTAATAAATACCCCAATTGTTTAATGTTTTCAGCTCGTTTGTTAAATGTTTTCAGCTCATTATTGTTTATTGTCGCGTCGATTCTTTCGTTGACTGAGCATTTCGTGTGTTGGGAGTTCGAAAGCCATTTGTTTGCTGTAAAAGGGGGACATTTGGACCGATGGTTCTCGGCGATTAAGCCGCTCGTAATCGCGCACAGGACAGGCTCGCCTCAGCGGCTTGTTCCGTACGAGTTCCTTCGAGGGTGGAATACCCCGGTAGTTGGATCACGTGGGTATTTAGGTAAATCGAAGATTGGCAATTGACCCTACCCCACGTGGTCTGCCCATTGGCGTATTTCCGTTCTTGTACAAGGACCCGTCGACTCGGAGTTATCCTGGCGGCGATCTATCGGTCGGGCCGACTCGACTTGCGATTCCGTCAGAGCGGTCGGTTCGCGGCCGACGCCCGGCACCGTAAGAATATATATATATATAGATATATATATATATATATATATATATATATATATATATATATATATATATATATATATATATATATATATATATATATATATATATATATATATATATATATATATATATATATATATATATATATATAGCCTGGTGTTGGCGCAGTGGTTAGGGCAGCGGCTTGGGATCCAAAAGGTCCCGAGTTCAAGCCCCGTTGGGCCACTGAATTAATACACCAGGGGGTTGACTCAGCCTGTCATCCTTCCGAGGTCGGCAAAACGAGTACCAGTGTACTGGGCCGGTGTATACCCCGGTTAAAAATAGGTGTACCATATCCCTGTGTCATAAGAGGCGACCAGGGTTGCGTCAGGAAGGGCATCCGGCGTAAAACATGTGCCAAATCACTATGCGGATCATACGGATGATCCGCTGTGGCGACCCCTAACGGGAGCAGCCGAAGGAAGAAGAAGATATATATATATATATATATATATATATATATATATATATATATATATATATATATATATATATATATATATATATATTTCTTCTTCTTCTTCTTCTTCTTTCGGCTGGTCCCGTTAGGGGTCGCCACAGCGGATCATCCGTATGATCCGCATAGTGATTTGGCACATGTTTTACGCCGGATGCCCTTCCTGACGCAACCCTGGTCGCCTCATACAACACAGGGATATGGTACACCTATTTTAACCGGGGTATACACCGGCCCAGTATACTGGTACTCATTTCGCCGACCTCGGAAGGATGACAGGCTGAGTCAAATATATATATATATATATATATATATATATATATATATATATATATGTATGTGCATGTTGATTGGTAATCTGACTGATATTGACTGATATTAAAGTCTTTAATGTCAGACTGACTGATATTAAAGATCGGTAATCTCGGTGATATGGATGGTTTATTCGAAGAAAACCATGTCTCATTTACTGCTATGAGATGGATGTTGTGCTGTCCAGCAATAGTTGCTTCAAAGTCATCAAACTTATTGCACAAAGATCTAGAGTTAACTAGGAGTGCCCCTGGCAAAGATGATGTAAGTTGATGTTATACCTTCTTAACATTGCCCAGAGTCCATAGCCTGTCAAGTGGACGATGTAGCTTGTTTCGTCAGTGTGGTTTGACTACTTGTACATTCGTTGCATATGGAGAACTCTTTGATCAACCATATGTACTAATCAGGTCAGTTATGGGAGGATATAATGGAGAAGATTAACTTTTCAGAATGCCTGCGAATGCAGTTCAGTAATGTAATTAACGTTTCAGAATGAAAGGGTTAACCCATAAAGCGCGTCGAGCTACCATTGTTGCTGAGACGTGTATGGTGCAAGCAAATGAGTTTAAACTGACGTCAACCCAAAGAACGAATCATGCCCTTTCCTACAATGCATAATGCCCTGGTAACTGATGAAAGCTTGCTTGTAATTGGTGGAGAAAGCTGATGACAAACAAAGCATTTCTGGGATCATGTTATATATGAGGATATCCATTCATGGGGACCATACTCTGTGCAGAGCATTGGTACTGCCTAAACAGTCTCCTTGGCTATTGGGCAAAATCCCAGACAGGTCACCACTCCAACCTAGGATACCAGCAAACTGGCTTGTGACACTCATTTTGCTAACCTCAAAAGAATGACAGGCTCAGTCAACCCCACCTGGTATTAATTCAACAGAAAAGGGGATTTGAACTCAGGATCCAAAGATCTCAAGCCCACCACCCTAACCATTAAGCCAACACCAGGAAAAAATGAGGACCCTTGAGGAGAAATTAATAAACTGTCACCATTCCACTCTCAGCAACTACTTGAAGCCATCAACATCTGCTTCATCTACCGCCGAACCCCTACCAAGCCCATCAGCTCCTCCGACCTCCTCCCATAAACCACCACTTCCACCACCTTATGCCCTTCAATCTAATGCTGTGTTCCTACTCCATGTTTATTTACGGTTCTGTGTACGATGATGAAACGATGGTTTTAGTTCCGAGTTACTGTCTTTATTTTGAGGTAAATAATAACATTATAATGTCACTTGCAACTAAAACTATCATTATATCATCGTCCTGGTATTTCAACTCTCCCAATGGCAACCCCTCCCCCACCTCTCACCCGGGGCAGACCGCCCTCCCTGCATCCCCTTTAGTACGCCAGTGCTTACAGTTATGAGAGGGTAATAAACAAAAATGATATATATGAGAACTTCACATAAAGTGCTTTTGCAAAAGCACTCTCAGCATTGGTTACAAAGCCCCATCTTTATTTATTTATGTATTTATTCCATTACTAATGATTTACAAATCAATCACTTTTACAGTGAATTATTTTTGTCCTGGAATGTGTAATATATGTGTGTGTGTGTGTGTTTATTGTAATCTACATTGCCTGTAATGTTTCACTCATCAGCAACATCCTCATCTTCTAACGGTGACATGTTTGTACACAGTCCTCGGCAGTGTCCACAACCTGTCGAGCAGTGCCGCCTCCATTCTTGTGACATGTACACTGTCTGCTACTGCACCCAGATTTGCAGTTGCATCTGACTACTTCAAGCAATGATGAAAGAGCTGCTGCTCTATCAGTGAGCACCGGCAGGAACTTATCACCTTGTGTGTCCCAGCCCCAATTCTCTGGTGACGCCTCAGTGGCTTTACCCATCCACTCCTGAACTTGCAGGTACACATGCAAGCAGCTGATGAGGGTGGGAGCACTTCAGGTTGCACGAGTGATATACTACTGTCTATCTTCTGGGAGAAGCGTTGAAACCTGAGGAAATTCAATGTATCGCCAGGTAGACTTTTGTGGATTTGAACATATTGGACCCAATGCCTTATCTCCTGTGGCAATTACCTCTGCCCTTGTGCTGTTCTGTTTTGAGAACGCCTGTGCTTGCTTCAAGAAGACCTTATTTGTGCTAATCAACTTCAGACCTATCTTTTTGCCAACACCATGCAAAGAAGATGTCGTGTCACACCCCAGGATAGTGTGCACAAACAGAGTGTTATTGCATACCTGTGGACCAAGTACTGTTCGTATCACTGCCAGATTCCAGCATATTGGAGCTCTTTTTGCACCTTGACGAAATTCTGGTCTGAAATAGTGTATATACATCTGGAGTTGATGGTTTTCGATGCCAGCACAGCTGAATGAGGATATCTGTGTCAGCAACCAGGAGTGTAGGCCTAGAAGGAGACTGGTGGGTAAAAGCAATGGCATTCTGAATGAGAAGGGTGCTCGGTAGAGTGCATACCTCCGCCATGCAATGCCTGATCCATGAGAACATATCGGACCCATTACATTTTGAAATATCATGCCACATAGTACTATGTCGTTTTTGGCCCGATTTCTCAATAGTGAATAATCACTTTGGAATTAAATAATTCTCGTATCCAGATCTGGATTTGGATCTTCACCAAAATAAAATCAATTTGTCGTGGTCACACACCCAACCTGTCCACCAAGTTTCGTCCGAATCAGTGCACAACCTTTTGAGATCATGCTAAATATCATTTTTGGCCCGATCAATCAATGATGAGGAATCACTTTAAAATTTTAAATAATTCTCGTATCCGGATTTGGATCTTCACCAAAATATAATCAGCTCGTCCTTGTCACACACCCAAGCTGCCCATCAAATTTCATTTGATCAACAACTTTTGATCACAACACAACAAATTTCATTTGATCCACGTCCACAACTTTTTGAGATTTATTGCACACAAACAGACAAACAAGAAGAAGACGTCGTGCAGAGCACGATACTTGCAAAATCCATAAAACAAATTTGACCTCAAAAATAATTGGTGGTTGAGTTCAGTGACCTGAAATGCAACAACTCTTCAAATTTCAAGTCAATCGAATCAAAATTGAGGATTTAGAAATACCACCTGAGTTGTTGACCTTTGGCCTATGTTGACCTTTTGACCTCAAAAACAATAGGCTTCTTCCTTATGACAAACTTTACCATGTGGTAAAGATCGGTTTAAAATTGTGACCTGTAGGTGACAAACAGACAGAATCATAAAATCAACTGATCAATATACTTTAAAAATATTCAATTTTGCAAATAACAAACAGACAGAACGGAGTGAAAACATAATGTCCTTCACCCTTGGTGGCAGAGATCACAATCAATCAGCAAGCCAGCATCCGCTTTGGCATGTTCAACATAGCCTGAGTGACTTACTGTAAGTGATCAGCTTATAGGTGGATGAAATTTTGTTTGTTGACTACATTGGAGAGGAAATCATCTTTCTTCCCTTGGAACACCATGAAATCAGATACTTGTGCACTAGCTCCGACATACGTGAACCCTCTTATTCATTGAGTCATATCTTTAGTTGATGACTTCATTGAGTCATATCTTCCCCCCCCCCCCCCAAGATATCCATCAAATCCAACAACTGCTCTTCCATAATAGGATCTGATATACCTCGTGTGGACTTGGCATATATCATCATAAATTATGTCATTCCCTGATTCAAATTATTCTATGGAGCAGTGCACTGCCATCCAGTATCAATTGTATTGGACATGACCTGATGGAGTGGGTATGTCGGAAGGCATCATCTTCCACAGTGCATCAGCCAATGTAGACTTAGTTGCGAGCCTGGGAGTTGTCCTGTTCTCAAGCAGCACGGGAAGATAACTGCACAAGTCATACTCGAACACTGTAGTCAGATTGTCATTCTATGTAACTACAGTAACAAGTCTCTGGAACAGGAGCTGGGGCTCAATGTCGATAACATCGTCTTTAATCTTCACACCATTTTTGTTGTGAAAAGGGATTACCTGTTCCTTCCTTTTGAACGAATGTTGTGTTACTCTTTTACCAATCATGTTCTGAAGAATTTTAGCACCGACTTCTAACGCCTGATCAACATTGACGGACATATCTGCAGTTACACCAGTAACGAAGCTGTACAATATGCAATTATCTGTGAAGGGATTTCTTGAAGACAAGAATCCAACCAGTTTGTTGCAATGAGACACATCCTTCGCCATTCTGGAATTCGATGTGTCTTGTGTTGCTCACTGATTTCAAAGCTGACTGCAGACTTTTATTGCATTGCCAACTTCACCTCCTCCGATGTGATGCTGCTTAGGAGTAGCCATACTAGATGTTGTGTGTCGCCCATGAGTCAGTCCACCTGTTGTCTTCAGGCAGCACATCAACACCTGTTCAATTACGAGGTCAGCAGACAACCCAGCCCAGAACCTATCCGATTTTCAGGTCACATGGAATCCTTGCAAGAAATGTTGATAGACTTCTGGATGCTGCTCCTCCAGTCAATCCATCTTCTGCAGGTACAGATGGAGTGATGTTGTGTCATGGTTATGTCTGGAAGTTGCAAGAAAGGGCAACATTCTTCATATCACAGTAAAATGCATCATCTAATTGCCTGTGTGTTCAGCCCGAATTAATGCTTGAACGATAGAAACCATTTCGAGCTATTGGAGCCAGACCTTTGATGTACATGATTGTTTCAAATCTTTAAAGCCAGATCCAGGTGATTCTCTATCTGCTCCAATGTAGGTGAGTTCTCTACATCTTCTCGAGTGACTGCTCCCATCATCAGGTCATGATATAGTTTCCTGGTATCATTGAGCATATTTGATTGAGGTTGGTCTCCTTCAAATAGATTGTTGTTGTAATCATCAGCTTCAGTGAGTGATTCATCATTTGGTGAATCTATATCCTCTAAGGCACCTGCTGTGTTTAGTAACTCAGTTCCAAATACCTTCGATATGAGGAGCATGTGGAGTCCAGCACTGACAAGAAGATGCTCATGAACAGCCCTGGCAATTTGCTTGCCACTGAGGATGTGTCACAGCATTACTGGCATAGACAGTTTCCAGTAACTCACGAAGTCCTGATCCTGACAATATGTGGACAATAGTTCCATGATAACTCTTCTAGGTATGGAAGCCTCCAAGGCATAAAACGAGAGATCTGATGTCACTGTCTGCAGGACTTCCTCCTTGTATCATAAGAGTCTTCAACCATAATGGCTGATCGCATGTCAGGATAGGCATGGCACTATAATGACTAGCATGTTCACTAACATACATCATTGTGGAGTATACACATATTGTTTCACCAGGATCAATGTTGAGCATCGGCAGGAATAACATGGAGGATTTACCAGGGTAGTTGCCCTCTGTTTACCATCTGCATCATGCCAGACCAAGGTGGTCTTTGTGACCTGATACTGAGTGATATATTCCACTGCAAATCAACATGTTTCATACTCTGTATAATCTCCTAACTTGTTTTGCTGCATGGGAAGGAGAGCTTTTGCTTCAGAGAAGAAGAAGTCGCAGATGTTGATTTGGCAATAGAGGTAATTTCTTCATTGGATACTTTCACTCAGGGAACTGATGTTGTGCCTTCCATGCCTGGGGTCACCGTGCCCATGATACCCATCCCGTGAAAGGTGTTACATCCATCGATGGTGTGCAGATTTCTCCTACACTGGTAGCCGCCACACTGATGGACCAGCGGCAGTGGAACCCCAGTCGCGCCTGTTCTTATGCTGTCGACTGCCGATTGTGCATGTGACTACTCACAGCACTGTCGGCTCCAATTTCTATGGCACAATATACCATGGAAGTTGTTCCTCAACAATGTACATTATTTTATTGTGTCAAAACAACACCAAAGATCAATTATCACTCCAAAAATGAATAAAAAAGGAGAAATTTCAGATTTTGCGGTGGCCATTTTGGATTTATGCAAATTAGACAATGTTCTCAAACTTCGATTTGAGTATACTTTTGATATGTTATTTCAGATATATTTCTGAGTTGATTAACATTGGAATAATTACTATTACAATTTGTTCTGGGTCATTCCATAATTTCCCGAGACTACAAGCACATCTGGCAATGGTGAAAGGCAAGATAATGCTCACGCAGTACAGAAAGCGGGTATGCTACAAGGTTGTGAAGACCAATGAATGATTGGTCTAATGGACCAACGGACCCACTAGTAATTGATAACTGCAACACAAGGTGTTGTCAGCTGATGCGTTTGATTGTTGATCAGGATGAATCCACATTGCTGATCTGCGGATTGGGAAGAATCCACATTCCTGATTTGCCGATCGGGAAGAATCCACGTTGCTGATCTGCCGATCGGGAATAATCCACATTCCTAATCGGGAAGAATCCACATTGTTGATCTGTGGATCGGGAAGAATCCACATTGCTGATCTGCCAATCGGGAAGAATCCACATTGCTGATCTACAGATCGGGAAGAATCCACATTGCTGATCGGCTGATCGGGAAGAATCCACATTGCAGATCTGCCAATCGGGAAGATTCCATATTACCGATCAGGAAGAATCCACATTGCTGATCTGCCGATCGGGAAAAATCCACATTACCGATCAGGAAGAATCCACATTGCTGATCGGTAAGATTCCACATTGCTGATCTGCCGATCAGGAAGAATCCACATTAATACTGATCGGGAAGAATCCACATTGCTGATCCTATGCCGATCGGGAAGAATCCACATTACTGATCAGGAAGGATCCACATTACTGATCTGCCGATCGGGAAGAATCCAAATTGCTGATCTGCGGATCAGGAAGAATCCACATTACTGATCTGTGGATCGGGAAGGATCCACATTGCTGATCTGAGGATTGGGAAGAATCCACATTGCTGATCTGCGGATCGGGAAGAATCCACATTGCTGATCTGCCGATTGGGAAGAATCCACATTGCTCATCTGCCGATCGGGAAGAATCCACGTTGCTGATCTGCCGATCGGGAAGAATCCACGTTGCTGATCTGCCGATCGGGAAGAATCCACATTACTAATTGGGAAGAATCCACATTGTTGATCTGCGGATCGGGAAGAATCCACATTGCTGATCTGCCGATAGGGAAGAATCCGCATTACCGATCAGGAAGAATCCACATTGCTGATCTGCCGATAGGGAAGAATCCACATTGCTGATCTGCCAATCAGGAAGAATCCACATTGCTAATCAGGACGAATCCACATTATCGATCAGGAAGAATCCACATTGCTGATCTGCCGATCGGGAAGAATCCACAATACTGATCAGGAAGAATCCACATTGCTTATCAGGAAGAATCCACATTGCTGATCAGGAAGAATCCACATTACTGATCAGGAAGAATCCACTTTAATGATCAGGAAGAATCCACATTGCTGATGAGGAAGAATCCACATTGCTGATCAGGAAGAAGCCACATTGCTGATCAGGAAGAATGCACATTACCGATCAGAAAGAATCCACATTGCTGATCTGCCGATCAGGAAGAATCCACATTGCTGATCAGTAAGAATCCACATTGGTGATCTACCGATCGGGAAGAATCCACAGTGCCGATCAGGAAGAATCCACATTGCTAAACTGTCAATCAGGAAGAATCCACATTACTGATCAGGAAGAATCCACATTGCTGATCTGCTGATCAGGAAGAATCCATATTGCTGATCTGCCGATCAGGAAGAATCCACATTGCTGATCTGCCGAGCGGGAAGAATCCACGTTGCTGATCTGCCGATCGGGAATAATCCACATTACTAATAGGGAAGAATCCACATTGTTGATCTGTGGATCGGGAAGAATCCACATTGCTGATCTGCCAATCGGGAAGAATCCACATTGCTGATCTACAGATCGGGAAGAATCCACATTGCTGATCTGCTGATCGGGAAGAATCCACATTGCTGGTCTGCAGATCATGAAGAATCCATATTGCTGGTCTGCGGATCGGGAAGAATCCACATTGCTAATCTGCTGACAGGGAAGAATCCACATTACTGATCTGCTGATCGGCAACATTCCACATTGCTGATCTGCCGATCGGGAAGATTCCACATTGCTGATCTACTGATCAGGAAGAATCCACATTGCTGATCTGCCGATCAGGAAGAATCCACATTGATGATCAGGAAGAATCCACATTGCTGATCAGGAAGAATCCACATTACTGATCAGGAAGAATCTACATTGCTGATCTGCCGATCGGGAAGATTCCACATTACCGATCAGGAAGAATCCACATTGCTGATCTGCCAATCGGGAAAAATCCACATTACCGATCAGGAAGAATTCACATCACCGATCAGGAAGAATCCACATTGCTGATCGGTAAGATTCCACATTGCTGATCTGCCGATCAGGAAGAATCCACATTAATACTGATCGGGAAGAATCCACATTGCTGCTCCTATGCCGATCGGGAAGAATCCACATTACTGATCAGGAAGGATCCACATTACTGATCTGCCGATTGGGAAGAATCCAAATTGCTGATCTGTGGATCAGGAAGAATCCACATTACTGATCTGCGGATCGGGAAGGATCCACATTGCTGATCTGCGGATCGGGAAGAATCCACATTGCTGATCTGCAGAGCAGGAAGAATCCACATTGCTGATCTGCCGATTGGGAAGAATCCATATTGCTCATCTGCCGATCGGGAAGCATCCACGTTGCTGATCTGCCGATTGGGAAGAATCCACGTTGCTGATCTGCCAATCTGGAAGAATCCACATTACTGATCAGGAAGAATCCACATTGCTGATCTGCCGATAGGGAAGAATCCGCATTACCGATCAGGAAGAATCCACTTTGCTGATCTGCCAATCATGAAGAATCCACATTGCTAATCAGGAAGAATCCACGTTATCGATCAGGAAGAATCCACATTGCTGATCTGCCAATCGGGAAGAATCCACAATACTGATCATGAAGAATCCACATTGCTGATCAGGAAGAATCCACATTACTGATCAGGAAGAATCCACATTACTGATCAGGAAGAATCCACATTACTGATCAGGAAGAATCCACATTACTGATCAGGAAGAATCCACATTGCTGATGAGGAAGAATCCACATTGCTGATCAGGAAGAAGCCACATTGCTGATCAGGAAGAATGCACATTACCGATCAGAAAGAATCCACATTGCTGATCTGCCGATCGGGAAGAATCCACATTGCTGATGAGGAAGAATCCACATTACTGATCAGGAAGAAGCCACATTGCTGATCAGGAAGAATGCACATTACCGATCAGAAAGAATCCACATTGCTGATCTGCCGATCAGGAAGAATCCACATTGCTGATCAGTAAGAATCCACATTGGTGATCTGCCGATCGGGAAGAATCCACAGTGCCGATCAGAAAGAATCCACATTGCTGAACTGTCGATCAGGAAGAATCCACATTAATGATCAGGAAGAATCCACATTGCTGATCTGCTGATCAGGAAGAATCCACATTGCTGATCTGCCGATCAGGAAGAATCCACATTGCTGATCTGCCGATCAGGAAGAATCCACATTGCTGATCTGCCGATCAGAAAGAATCCACATTGCTAATCAGGAAGAATCCACATTATCGATCAGGAAGAATCCACATTGCTGATTTTCCGATCGGGAAGAATCCACATTACTGATCAGGAAGAATCCACATTACTGATCAGGAAGAATCCACATTGCTGATGAGCAAGAATCCACATTGC
This sequence comes from Eptatretus burgeri, assembly GCF_056783735.1. Classification (NCBI taxonomy): domain Eukaryota; kingdom Metazoa; phylum Chordata; class Myxini; order Myxiniformes; family Myxinidae; genus Eptatretus; species Eptatretus burgeri. Next base: position 1,241,962 of record NC_140976.1, on the reverse strand, counting down.
TGATCAAGAAGAATGCACATTACTGATCAGAAAGAATCCACATTGCTGATCTGCCGATCGGGAAGAATCCACATTACTGATCAGGAAGAATCTACATTGCTGATCTGCCGATCAGGAAGAGTCCACATTGCCGATCCGGAAGAATCCACATTGGTGATCTGCCGATCGGGAAGAATCCACAGTGCCAATCGGGAAGAATCCACATTGGTGATCTGCCGATCGGGAAAAATCCACAGTGCCATTCATGAAGAATCCACATTGCTGAACTGTCGATCAGGAAGAATCCACATTGCTGGTCAGGAAGAATCCACATTGCTGATCAGGAAGAATCCGCATTTCTGATCAGGAAGAATCCACATTGCTGATCTGCTGATCAAGAAGAATCCACATTACCGATCAGGAAGAATCCACATTGCTGATCTGCCGATCGGGAAGAATCCACATTACCGATCAAAAAGAATCCACATTGCTGATCTGCCGATCAGAAAGAATCCACGTTACCGATCAGAAAGAATCCACGTTACCGATCAGAAAGAATCCACGTTACCGATCAGAAAGAATCCACGTTACCGATCAGAAAGAATCCACGTTACCGATCAGAAAGAATCCACGTTACCGATCAGAAAGAATCCACATTACCAATCAAGAAGAATCCACATTGCCGATCAGGAAGAATCCACATTGCTGAACTGCCGATCAGGAAGAATCCACATTACTGATCAGGAAGAATCCACATTGCCGATCAGGAAGAATCCACATTACCGATCAGGAAGAATCCACATTGCTGATCAGGAAGAATCCACATTGCTGATCTGCTGATCAAGAAGAATCCACATTGCTGATCAGGAAGAATGCACATTACTGATCAGGAAGAATCCACATTGCTCATCTGCGGATCGGGAAGAATCCACATCGCTGATCTGCCGATCGGGAAGAATCCACATTGCTGATCTGCCGATCGGGAAGAATTCACACTACCGATTAGGATGAATCCACATTACTGATCAGGAAGAATCCGCATTACCGATCAGGAAGAATCCACATTACCGATCAGGGAGAATCCACATTACCGATCAGGGAGAATCCACATTGTTGATCAGGAAGAATCCGCATTGCTGATCTGCTGATCAAGACGAATCCATATTGCTGCTCTGCTGATCAAGACGAATCCACATTGCTGATCTGCTGATCAAGAAGAATCCACATTGCTGATCTGCTGATCAAGAAGAATCCACATTGCTGATCTGCTGATCAAGAAGAATCCACAGCCTGCTTGTTGCAGGGATGAAGAACAATCGTGTGCAAGATGAGCAAGTCATCTGTGAATTATGAGGAAGGAAGAGGTCATTTATGTTCTCTCCAAACACGATATGTTTCATATTGCTATGTTATGGGATTCAGGTTTCCAGACAGGACAGACCAGAAGAATGTTTAAAGTCTTCAAAAGTACCACCCTGCTCTTGCGCGTGGAGATGTCACTCAATGTGTTGGTTTTGTGGGTTTGATGAAACGAAAAATCATAACGCGAGTAGAAACAGTTCGCATTGAATTTTCAAACACAAATGCGAATGTTTTTTCAAATAATTGATAAAAACAGGTTTTTGTCTTTTTAATTTTTGGGACTTGACACGTATATCTCTGAACAACAAAGACATCGCATGACTACAAAGAGGTCATGAAAGGGCATGCTGGGAAATTTAGACTGAATCAGACGTGAGAATTCAACGTCATAAGTCAGACAGTATAGTCTTCCCTTTGTTAATTCGTCATTCAACAAAAAGGTTTGTCCACAAACACGAGTTGAAACGGAAAGATTCCAACAACAAACACTGATCCGTTTGAAACATTTCATCACAATTACAAAATCCACAATCCCACTTATTCCTTTCATGATGTGATTAATACAATTTGTACCTCTTCTGTCTAATGGGAATTTGTACCTCTTCTGTCTAATGGGAATTTGTACATCTTCTTTTCTAATGGGAATTTGTACATCTTCTGTCTTATGGGAATTTGTACCTCTTCTGTCGAATGGCAATTTGTACATCTTCTGTCTAATGGGAATTTGTACATCTTCTGTCTAATGGGAATTTGTACCTCTTCTGTCTAATGGGAATTTGTACCTCTTCTGTCTAATGGGAATTTGTACCTCTTCTGTCTAATGGGAATTTGTACCTCTTTTGTCTAATGGGAATTTGTACCTCTTCTGTCTAATGGGAATTTGTACCTCTTCTGTCTAATGGGAATTTGTACCTCTTCTGTCTAATGGGAATTTGTACATCTTCTGTCGAATGGGAATTTGTACCTCTTCTGTCTAATGGGAATGTGTACCTCTTCTGTCTAATGGGAATTTGTACATCTTCTGTCGAATGGGAATTTGTACCTCTTCTGTCTAATGGGAATGTGTACCTCTTCTGTCTAATGGGAATTTGTACCTCTTCTGTCGAATCGGAATTTTTTCCTCTTCTGTACAATGGGAATTTGTACATCTTTTATCTTGTGGGAATTTGTACCTCTTCTGTCCAATGGGAATTTGTACCTCTTCTGTCCAATGGGAATTTGTACCTCTTCTGTCCAATGGGAATTTGTGCATTTGCCTAATGGCACGTTCATTGAAAGCGTGTGAGTAGTATTTTTAAATCATATTTTATAAACAAAGCTGGAACAACATTGACTCTGACGATGCTTGTGATGATTGATCGCTGTACCCCGTGACACGACCTTTCAGGGCGAGTTCAGCTGTTCTTTGTGCCATTAGCTCACTCAACTCGACTATCCACATCTGGGGACCAAAGTTGTTTCCATCTCTCTTTATGGCCATTGCTCCGTCCCGAATTCATTTTTCTTCTCATCCCAGAAATCTGTTTAATAGTTTTGGGATTTTCAGGCTGAAGCTTGTCCATGATTTTAACATGAAATGTTTTGCTGAGAAGTTGGTCATATGAAATCCCAATGCTGTTGTCATTGTAAATGGTACTTTGGGACATTTTTGTTTTATAACAATTTGCTTATGACGTTTTATGGATGAAATAAGCTCGACGCAGCGGTGCAAGGTCATTGAGGTTGAAACGGGTCGATAACCGATTATTTGTTTCTTTGATCTTTTATAATTCCACGTGACCATTTCAACAATTGCCTTTTGTTTGATGTTTCACAATAGACAGCATTGTATGTAGATCTGTCATTATATATAAATATATATATATATATATATATTTTTTTTTCCCCCACCCAGGATGACCTGCTTTTTCCCTGCTTTAATTTCACTTGTCGACTGTTGTCCATATATCATTGTACATGATGTCAGTTGTTTAGCTTGTGGGCTGTGAGTATTGGATGGGTTGGAGAGAAAGTGAGGGGGTGCGTGCGACCTGACTCGGAGGAGGGAGAGGGGGAGAGAATGAGAGCGAGGAGAGCGAGCGGAGGGAGAGAATGAGAGCGAGGAGAGAGAATGAGAGAGGAGAGAAGTGAGAAAGGAAAAAAAGAAAAAGAGAGAGAGAGAGAGAGAGAGAGAGAGAGAGAGAGAGAGAGAGAGAGAGAGAGAGAGAGAGAGAGAGAGAGAGAGAGGAGGGATGAGAGAGAAAGAGGAAGAAGAGAGGTGGGTAGGCTTGCTTATTCTTCTGTCTTGTCTCGTGAGACATTTTCTCCTATTTGTAATTCCTGTACGTATTTAACATTTTATAATGCTGATTATAAAGAGGTCACAGACAGATTAAGTATAAATATTTCTCTTGCAATCTTCGTTATTTGTTCTATTTTTGTCCACCGCTCCTTTCTTTCCCTCTCGCCATCTCTCTTCTCCTCGTCTGCCTCGCTCTCTTCCCCTTTCTCTCTTGATTGCAAATATTGACAGCACGATGTGAGATGGCAGCTGAAAGTCACGCAGAAAAGCAGACGTGCATGTTGTGGAGTGCTTGAAAGCTGAAGACCTTAAATAGTCCACCGGAAGATCATTGCACGTCGGAAACGAGGAGTTAATGGAGCTCCAATTTGGGGAAGCTGTGCTGATGGCAGCACTCTCCTGCCTGGAATGTGTGAAAGAGTTAATGCGTAGGGGGGATTGCGTGGGAAGAAGTCGAACCTGGCAGGTGGGGGGAGGGGTTGTGGGGATTGGGGGAAGAAAGGCAAACTTAACCCTTTTGTTGCTCCTTTCCTCTCTACTCGCCTCTCTTGGTTTTCTCATTAACCTAATACTAATTGTAAGTCACGTTTGTTGTCATGCTACTAATGTGCTCTTCACGTCCTTCTTCAATGGAAAATTGAGGTTTTTTTTTTGGAATCTCTTGGACCGTTATCCCGATGAATGGAACCGAATAAGTTGGATCATTCCAGAGCTTTGTGAAAGTGTGAAAGGCTCCACGGAAATGGTTAATGGGAGTTCCATTTTTAGGGAAAGACTTGAGATTGGGTGTGGGGGGGGGGAGGAGGGGTAGATTTGGTGGTGGGGGTTTAGGGGAATAAGGAGGAAATATGTGGGAAGTGTTTCCATAGCAACATCTTTACATCATCAGTTGTTGGGGGGAGGAGACAAAGAGAGATTGTTTTCTAATTTCATCTAATTTCATCTTGTGGGGTGCATTGGTTGCTATGACAACTGTTCTCTCTCCGACTGTCTTCCCTCTACCCCAGAAGGTAGGGAGCTGGGTGAGAGAGGAGACTGGAGCAGGCGTTCTCGGGGGACACCTGACAGCCAAGGACCCCCAGAGAGAGATCAGGTTCATATTCTTTATACCTCGTTTTTTGATCATCTCATCGGTGACATTTATTTTGTTTTCTTTCCCTGTTCTTTTACCGTATTAGTTTGCATTATTTGTCTTTATTTATGTCTAATTTATGGTTTATTATGGGCATGTGGGTTACATTTTCTCGTTAATTGATATATATATATATATATATATATATATATATATATATATATATATATATTATATGCACCATCCATATGTCATTGATTGTTCTCTTGCCTCGTGCACCACAGTCTTGTACCATTTCCATCCCACGAGCGCTCGCTCCATATAATGTACAAGAACATGCTCCCAGAGCCATTGCCACACTCTGAGGACGTTCAAGGTCTAGCGGTGTCATTTAATATCTACCTGGATGACCACAGGTATTCATGTGCATGCCCAGGTTCAAAGTACAGTTTCGGCCAAGCAGATCATCGGCCTAATCTGTGCCTTGCATGGTAATACATGATGCCACCTTGATTGCAGTACAATATTCAGGCCCACTGTATTAGATGAGGTTTATTACATCATACATCGTTCAATAAATTCTCTCTCTCTCTCTCTCTCTCTCTCTCTCTCTCTCTCTCTCTCTCTCTCTCTCTCTCTCTCTCTCTCTCTCTCTCTCTCTCTCTCTCTCTCTCTCTCTCTCTCTCTCTCTCTCTCTCTCTCTCTCTCTCTCTCTCTCTCTCTCTCTCTCTCTCTCTCTCTCTCTCTCTCTCTCTCTCTCTCTCTCTCTCTCTCTCTCTCTCTCTCTCTCTCTCTCTCTCTCTCTCTCTCTCTCTCTCTCTCTCTCTCTCTCTCTCTCTCTCTCTCTCTCTCTCTCTCTCTCTCTCTCTCTCTCTCTCTCTCTCTCTCTCTCTCTCTCTCTCTCTCTCTCTCTCTCTCTCTCTCTCTCTCTCTCTTTTTTTCTTTGATTTGAATTGCCATATTACCGAGGTTCAAAACACACGTCTAACTGGAACATATATCGTTTTTATAATCCTTTTGTTATTTACCTTTCTCCAGCTCAACTCTCCAGATCAGAAAAAATCATATTCTCATTTATTCACAAATTCATTTGTTCTTTCTCCCTCACTGAAACACTCTGTCTTATTTTCACTCATTCACTCACTATCATTCTGTTACTCATTTATTCACTCTCTCTTTCTCGTTGCATCACTCACTTAGTCATTCCCTCACTGTCTCTTGTTGTGCCTCTGTGAGTGGAAACTTCTAAATATGGTGACTAGTTAGGGCAGACCCTCGATCCTCTATAAATTAACATTATGCCCTTTTATGTCTTTATTATGATGGCTCATGGTCTGTACAGTTGTTGATTTATATTCTCCTCACAAAAACAAGCAACAACTTCGAAAATGTGGTTTCATGATTCAGATTCAGAAACGTATTAGCCACGCATATGTGTTCAAACATTGGTTATTGAGGAAACAAAAACCCAATCAGGAAATTGAAACGAGTTGTGTAACGAGTCATGTTCCAATTATTCTCACCCGATCTCAGTGATCCTGGAAATTCACCTGCAATTCACATCTCCATACAATCCAGGCCACTATCCACTATAAATCGCCCCCTTATGTGGTCCAAGTCGGTTGAGGAAAGCTGAAGAATCATTTAACATCAAATGAGTTTGCTCCCATCATCGGGATGGTTCGAAGTGAGATGATTCCGATTGGTTCTTCTCAGTACAATGTCCATCGCAGTGGCGGTTCTAGGGCACTAACACGGTACCATCAGATTGGTCAGTTCATGGAGAGACCTCTTTCAGGCCACCCAATTATTACAACCCCATGTGAGGATCATTACATTGATGGAAAAGGTTTTCTACATTATGATCTCTTCACATTGACCTCCACAGTGGAATAAAGCAACAAATGTCAAGCAAACAGTTCAAAACATGCTTCATGAAAGTTGTATGAAATCTAGAAGTCCACTACTCCTCATTCCTCAAACATAGTGCCATTGACAGCAACACTGCATCAAAACAGGAGGGTGGACCATTGGCAGGCACCATGTTCTTTTCACAGATGCATCTTGATTCTTACACACTTCAACGATGGACTGCCACGGACCGATGGATCTAGAGACCAAATGGGAAATTATTTGCCATTTGTGCCGTTAGGACGGATGATCAGGTTGGTGGGAGCAGCCTGATTGCGTTGACTGGCATTCGAGTTGGGCATATAACTGGTCTTGTCATCATCCGGAGAGGTCCGATGACCGATGTCAGATACAGGTATGAGATCACTACACCCATAGCTGTCCCCCAGGGTCAATAGCAAGGTCCGAACTTAATGGTTATATGGATGATATAAATACCTGTCCACATCATTCACCATTTTCAACACTGAACTGACCGAGATGATCTCCGGACTAAATTCGATTGAACCTACTCCAGACATCCTTGAAAGGCATGCGTGAGGTTGCTGCGTCCGAACCACACTGTCTTCACGAAGTGTATGTGGTCCCGGTCAGAGAATCGCACAACACCACCACAGCACGAGCTGTATTATCCGATTTGGTCGATAACAAGATGTATACAAGCTCGTATTGGGGTTTATGGTGGTCACACGTCATAAAAGCAGTTTGTGAAGTTATCTGTAATCATTTCTGCACTGGTGTCTTGCCAATTCAGTCTTTCAAATGCACTGCCCATCACTACCTAATGTGTTTACCCATAAACATTGTCATACTCCATCTCTTCTACACTCTGGTTCATTCCCATTCTGTTCATCTCCAGGCCAATCTTACTGTTTTCGTCATTCATCCTTTGCTCCTTGTATTTGTCCTTCTCTCTCTCTCCCCCCCCCCAAATCCACCAATATAACCTTTGGGAGTTGGGAACCTGCTTCCCTGAATCGTTCATATTCACTCCCAGCCCAGACCCTTGTACATATACAAACATATGGTTATGGAGTGTAAAGATCAATGTGCTGGTCCTCTTCAATCCAGATATTAACACATTTGAACTTCCAGAAAAACAAAGAATCCTCAAAACTTTTGATACTCGTTTTATTTGTGAGAAGTACATCAAAATAATTAATTATCCTGTTTGTCCCTGTCCTGTTCGTGTGCGAATCTCTGTGATATTCCAGGCGGGGGTTGAGGAGGGGGGGGTGGGAGGGAGGAGGGCATGATTACCTCACCAATGCAAGTACATTGTTTACTTATGGTCTAAAATCTAATATGATTGCAAATTAGGCATCACTGGTTGAGCCGGATCTTGCAACATTCCAGAGAGGGCAAGCAATGAACATACACGGGTGGCAAGGTGGGCGGAAGGTGCATCAGTGGAGAATGAAAGATAACTTTGTAAGGTCACAAAGGTGGTAAATATCGTATTACTCATGACCATGGATTGGTTTGAAGCCTAGTGAGAATCAGAGAACATAGAGCCTGACCTACATCATGGAAAGTGAGCAGGTGATTGACTGGTGAGTTGTGGACCAGTTGGGTCAGCTTGGGACGAGGCTCATACTGGAAACGGCCTTCTTGTGGAGAACCTGGGGCACATGCAGGCAGGTCATGCATCCAGGTGCAGTGACGTGTGGTGCATGCAGCAGATCATGCATCTAGGTGCAGTGAACTGCGGCATGTACAGGCAGGTCACGCATCCAGGTGCAGTGACCTGTGGTGCGTGCAGGCAGCTCGTGTATCCAGGTGCAGTGACCTGTGGTGCGTGCAGCAGGTCGTGCATCCAGGTGCAGTGACCTGTGGCATGTGCAGGCAGGTCATGCAATCCATGGGCAAGTGACCTGTGGCATGTGGAGGCATGTCATGCATTTATGTGCAGTGACCTGTGGTGCTTGCAGGCACATCATACTTCCAGGTGCAGTGACGTGCGGTGTGTGCAACCAGGTCGTGCATCCATGTGTGGTGAAATGTGGCATATGCAGGCAGGTCATGCATCCAGGTGCAAGCGACCTGTGATGCATGCAGATAGGTCATGTACCCGTGCAGGCGACCTATGGTTCGTACAGGCAAGTCAGGAATCCAGGTGCAGTGACCTGTGGTGCATTCAAGTGCAGGCAACATGTGGTGCATGCAGACAGGTCAAGCACGCAGGTATCAAATGCAGTGGTCTGTGAATGACAGCTCCTTGACTGAGTACTGTCTTGCTCCAAGTTTCCTCATAAGTACATCCTGTGGGATGAGTCGTGAGACAAAAACCTCTTACTTATTCCCTCAACTGAATGAACACCTGTTGAGTTATTTGTTTTGCCAAGTTACAAAGAGAATGAACTAGCTCACCTGTGTGTTTGTACATGTCTTTGTTGTATATGTGTGGCAAACCTCTGCACAAAGTTTAGATTTCTAAGTTTTCACGTTACTCCATTCATGTCATCCATCCTCTCTCCTCCAATTCCTCCTTTCTCCTCCCAGACCCCTTTCACCTTTTCTACCCACCCCTCCCACACTCCTCTGCCTTCCGTCCTCTCGCTTGTCATCCGTGCTTCTCCTTTTCTCATTTTTAATCTTATCAATTTATACCACCCTCCGTTTTCTCAAGTGCGTATGTAATACAGAGATAGCACCCAAGGTGGTGGCATCAGTTGACTGTCGTCCATTTGAAATGCCAAAATAAGCCAACAAAGAGCAGCTGTTATCTCAGGTATTTTTTCAACGAATTTTTCTTCAAGAGCATTTTATCTCAAAGTAAAGTTCATCACTAAGCGTTGAGGTAAGCTTCAACAATCCAATATGGCTATGACATCGTGCAGGACCTTCAGGTAGTGTTTTATGGTACCAACCACATGGATATCTCTCATCACCCCCACCCCGGCCCTTCCCTCCCAAGCTCCCCTTTGAACCTCAGGAGTCGAGAGGACCAAGTTCGCGGGTTCTTCGCCGGGCTGTGAGTGTACCTGTGGATTCGGGACAACCAACACGAGACTTTGCTTACGGTAATATAAACTCGATCATGCTTCTGAGGATGTTATCTGAAAGAGTGATAAATAGAATAGAAAGTCATTTGTATGTTTTATAGACTATATGAAGGCATTCAATAGAGTTAAACATGACAAACTGATGGAGATAATGAAAAAACATGAGATACCATGAGAGGAAATGATGATTAGAGGGGTCAGCCTGGGCAGTGCTGATTGATGACCAGAGCGTCCAAAAATGATCAAGATGGCACTGGCTTTGCCAGGTGGGCAGCAATTCAGAAGCGAGGTTCGGCTAGGTAGTTTGAATGTGAGATCAATGGGGGGTAGAGGAGTCAATGTGGTGGACATGATGCAGAGAAGAAGGTCGGAAGTGTTGTGTGTACAGGAGACCAAATGGAAAGGAGACAGGGTGAGGAGGTTGGTAGGAGGATACAAGCTGTTGCACTTGGGTGGGGATGGAAGGAGTAATGTCATGGGAATAATTCTCTCTGATAAGATCAGCAAACAGGTGGTCAGAGTGGAGAGATGGGAGGGATGGATAGTTATGGCATGGGTGGTGACAGAGACAAATGATTTGTGTTATGTTGGTGTATGGGCTACAAATGGGAAGGACTGGGGTGGACAAGCAGCAATTTAGGAATGTGCTGAAGAGGATGATGGGAATGGTTGAGCAGGAGTTGATGCTATGCATTGCGGGGAACGTTAACGTGCAGGTGGGGGTAACAGAGCCAGGTGAAGAAGAATGTGTTGGTCAATTCGGTTAGGGAACGAGGACTAAAAAGGGTCAAGAGCTGGTGGAGCTGGTGGTGAGGAATGGGATGGACATAGCTGGTTCATTCTTTCAAAAACGAGGAAGCCACAAGATTTCCTCTAGGAGTGGACAACATAGAACAGAAATGGATTTGGTGGTGATAAGGAGGTGACAGTTGTGGAGGGTTAAGGATTGTAAGGTCATGACATGAAAGCATGTTACCACCCAGCACAAACCTGTGGCGTTTATGATATGGATGAAGAAAAGGAGGGAGGTTGAGAGCAGGGGTGGAAGATTATTAGGTGGGGGAAGTGTAGGGGAAACATCCTCATAGAGCACAAGGAGAGGTTGAGGGCTCAGTATGAGCAACTCAGCGGAGGAGTGGAAGAAGTATGGAGAGGAGTTTAGGGGAATTGCAGAAGTTTTGTGTGGAAAGATGTCAGGAAAGGGTGCATCATCGTGGGATAGAAACCAGGCATGGTGGACAGAGGAAGTAGCAAAGGCAAATGGTGAAAAGAAGGAGGTTTGGAAGAAGAGAGAGAACATCAAGGATAGGGGAGGCAACAGAATGCAGCGTTGCATTGTGGTGTGTGGTCCAAACATTCCGGTATTGTGGCGTTTGATCCAAACATTCAGGTATTGTGGAACATCCTCCAAACAATCAGGTATTGTAGCATGTGCTCCAAACATTCAGGTATTGTGGCATGTGCTCCAAACATTCAGGTATTGTGGCATGTGTTCCAAACATTTAGCTATTGTGGTGCATTGTCCAAACATTAAGCTATTGTTGTGTGTGGGCCAAACATTGAAGTATTGCAGTATGTGGTGCAAACATGTGCAAACATTGAGCTACTGTGGTGCATGGTCCAAACATTCAGGTATTGTGGTGTGTGGTCCAAACATTGAGTTATTATGGTGTATGGTTCAAACATTGAGGTATTGTGGTGTGTCGTCCAAACATTGAGTTATTATGGTGTGTGGTGCAAACTTTTACTTTGGGGAAATATAATGTAGAGGCGTGGTGGGGTAGGTCGTTTGGTGGATGGTGGAGGTGAAGAAATTTAAAAGGGTTCGAAGGGATGCTGGTAGGGATGGTGAAAATATTTCTGGTGTGGTTAAGTAATGGATGTCAATAAATATGCTGAGAATAACAGAAAATAAAAGTAAGAGGAAAAAATAAACAAGAAAATTTAAAACGTTTCTCTTCATGAAGAGCAGGACACATGACTTCCGTCATGATGTCTGAATGTGACGTAATGTGGCATTTGCTATTGAAAATGGAAAATTGATAACCACAGAGAAAAAAAACCCAAACATTTTAACCCTTTAAATTGATCATGATAGTTTTCTCATGAACAGGTTTATCACATGATTATCTAAATAACTGATTGTGTGTGTACTGTCTCCATGTGGACTGTGAATGTTCCGTGGTACACTCCATGGCCAAAAGTATGTGGACACCTTGTCAGTCCAAAATCAGGGTCATAAATATGGAGTTAGGGTTAGCTGTTATTTGCTGTTATTACAGCCTCCACTCTTCTGGGAAGGCTTTCCACTAAATGTTGGAACATTGCTGCAGGGATTTGCTTCCATTCAGCCACAAGAGCAGTCTTGAGGTTGGGCACTGATGTTGAGCGATTAGGTCTGGCTCAGTCGGTGTTCCAATTCATCCCAAAGGTGTTCGATGGGGTTGAGGTCAGGGTTCTGTGCAGGCCACTCAAGTTCTTCCACACCGATCTCGATAAACCATTAAGGTATGGACCTCACTTTGTGCACGAGGGCATTGTCATGCTTAAACAGGAAAGGGTCTTCCCCAAACTGTTGCCATAAAGTTGGAAGCACAGAATCATCTAGAACAGGGGTCTCCAACCTTTTTGTGCGGAGGGCCACAAAACCAAAGTGGTGAGGGGCGGAGGGCCGCACCCAAAAAAAGGACGCTATATTCCGAAAAATTATATATAATTAATATGCGGAAATTTAAACAAAAATTAGTGCAGAATATATTTTTCTTGCCAACGAATATGATAAATGAATAATCGGGTTAAAAACACGTGTCAAATATGAATCAAAATCATAATAAAAATTACAGAACGCTTTGATCATTGACCCTGACAAATTGGCAGTATCGCGGGCTACATTGTAATGTAAGCTTAATATGGCACCACGGGCCGCATAGATCCGTCTAAGGGGCCGCATGTGGCCCGCGGGCCGCAGGTTGGAGACACCTGATCTAGAATGCCATTGTATGCTGGAGTGTTAAGATTTCCCTTCACTGGAACTAAGGGGCCTAACCTGAACCATGAAAATCAGCCCCAGACCATTATTCCTCCTCCACCAAACTTTACAGTTAGCACTATGCATTCGGTAAGGTCGTGTTTTCCTGGCATCTGCCAAACCAAGATTAGTCCGTCGGACTGCCAGATGGTGAAGCGTGATTCATCACTCCAGAGAACGTGTTTCCACTGCTCCAGAGTCCCATGGTGGTGAGCTTTACATCACTCCAGCCGACATTTGGCATTGCGCATGGTGATCTTAGGCTTGTGTGCACCTGCTCGGTCATGGAAACCCATTTCATGAAGCTTTCGATGAACAGTGCTTGTGCTGACATTGCTTCCAGAGTCAGTTTGGAACTCGGTAGTGAGTGTTGCAACCGACGACAGATGATTTTTCCGCACTATGCGCTTCAGCACTCGGTGGTCCTGTTCTCTGAGCTTATGTGGCCTACCACTTTGTGGCTGAATTGTTGTTGCTCCTAGACGTTTCCACTTCACAAAACAGCACTTACAGTTGACCGGGGAAGCTCTAGCAGGGCAGAGATTTGACACCCTGACTTGATGGAAAGGTGACATCCGATGACCGTGCCACGTTGAAAGTCACTGAACTCTTCAGTACGGCCCATTCTACTGCCAATGTTTGTCTATGGAGATTGCATGGTTGTGTGCTTGATTTTATACACCTGTCAGCAATGGGTGTGGCTGAAATAGCCAAATCCACTAATGAGAAGGGGTATCCGCATACTTTTGGCCATGTAGTGTATGTTGAGAGTTCATTAAGCAAGGGGCTCAACATGGGATTTACCCCGCGCACGCAAAGTGAAAAGTGGGTTTAACCATTGGTTTTTTTTTTGGTATTTTTGTATGCATCGTCGAGGCTCATGGAAGAGCTAGTATTAGTACACAAAACAGATTAAGACGCAACAGGACAAAAGTAACAGTTGAGAGAGAGGAGGAAAACACCAACAGCAGAGCTGAAGGTCAAGACAGGGGAGGCAGACAAACAATGGGTGTGGGAAGGAATGGGGGGTAGGAGAGGATGCAAGGGGTGGACCATATGGATACAGAAGGAAACCCTCATGAGTGAAAACTGGAAGTTTGGAAGGAGGAAGGATTTTGGTGGGGTGGGGGTAATGAGCGGAGAAAAAAAAATCATGGTTTTGGATGGGGGATGATCGAAGATGATGGTGAACAGCTGTCTTGAAGATCTGCAGGGAGGAATGAGATTGAGGAGAATGTGGAAATTGGTTCCACAGAAGGCGAAAAAGAGGAACAAATGAGTGGAGGTGAGCAGTGATCCTGGATTAAAGAAGTTTCACCAGAAGAAGATTGATGGTGGACTGTGTGAGCCTTGCAGAAACCTAGGAAGGGGGACAAAGCATGGAAAGAGCAGAGGGTGCAAGACCACAAAGGAGGTGGGAGAAGATAGAGAAACCACTGACTTGTCTGCAATGGCGAAGTGATAGACCCATAGACTCAGCTTCATCATGGGGGATGCCAATAATCTTGAAGGTCTTGGTTTCCACGGTGTCAAGCTAAGCAAGATGTGAGGCAGGGGAGCCAGCCCAGAGAGTTGAGCAATACTCCATCAAGCTGTGCATCAAGGCATTATCAGTGGAGAGGTGTTCAGGTGTGTCAAGGAATGACCTTATATGATGGGGGGTGGCCAGTCAGTGGCTGGCTTTAGAGGCTGACATTGAAATGTGGCTTGCCCAAGATAGATCATGCCTGATACTGAGATCCATGAGTTTGAATGACTGAATTTCCTCAAGAAGATTGTTGAGAAAGTTGCTAGGAGGGTTTGTAGATAGTCCTTTCAGAGAGAGTGAGAGAGCTCATGAGAGTGTGAGATTTGTCAGGATTGAAAGATACATTCCAAGTGTTTCAACAGATTGTGAGTTTTTTGAGGTCTAAAGAGAGGGAATGGCTGCAGCCTGCTTTTCTGAAGGATGAGGGATGTCACGACAGAGGGTGGAAAAATCAGCAAATAGATAAAGAGGATTTTCCAGAGAGTCAGAGAAATCATTGATGAAGATCAGGAATATAACTGTGCCCAGAACACTGCCTTGCAGCACTTCAACCTTGACAGGCAGAGGAGATGAAAGGATTTCATTGAGTGTCACACATTGGCTTCGAGAGTGGAGGAAGTTAGAAAGCCATGAGTGGAGATGGCCTTGGATTCCATCGGCAAACAGTTTGGAGAGTAATGGCAGGACATCAGGCTGTATCAAAAGCACGAGATATGTTCAGAGGGACAGCCCTGAACTCGTGTCTGATATTGAGGGCCTCCATCCATTGTTGGGAGAGCAGAAGCAGCATATCCAAGGTTGAGTGACGGTCTGAAATCAAATTAATGATCTGAGATGAGGTTGGAGAAAATGAAGGATCTCATATCAACTGTAATGATGGATTCCATGACTTTTTTTTGTTAACATTGGTGAGGCTCATATGAGAGCTAACACAAAGAATGCACAACAAGGGGGGCAGGAGACAAGAGGGGTGGGAGACAGAAGCACAAAACAGTGGGGAACAGAGACATGAGGAGATCTGTGGAAGGGAGTGGGATGGGGCCAGGAACACGGGGTAAATAAGATGGACACTGCAGGGACTATCAGGACCATACATGACAGGGAACTTTCAGGAAGGAAAGCAGGGAATTTGAAGGAGGTGGGTTTGGGGTGAATTAATGGGGATAGAAAAGATCATGTTTTTGGATGGGGGAAGATAAGAGGTGCTGGTGAACAGCTGTTTTGAAGACCTGGATGGAGGAGTAGCATTGAAAAGAGTGTGGGAGTTTGTTCCAGAGGTGCGGAAAAAGAAGAATGAAGGAGTGAAGGTGAGCAGTGATTCTTGATTTTGGTAGTTTTACCAGAAGGGGGTTGCTGGCGGACCTTGAGCACCCTGCGGAAATATGGGGCGAGCATATTGCAGACAGAGCGGGGGGCGTGGGGTGGGGCGACGGGAGACGGTAGAAGACAGAAAGACCACCGACCTGCCTGCGGTGAGAGAGTGAGAAGTCCAAAGAACTCAGCCTCATTGTGGGAGACAGCATACCAATGATCCTAAATGCCTTGGTTTCCATAGCGTGAAGCTGAGAAAGGTGAGAGGCAGGAGCACCAGCTCAGAGGGGAGAGCAGTACTCCATAAGGCTGCAGACGAAAGCTTTGTATGTGGTCAGCAGGTCAGGTGGGCCGAGGAAGGACTCTGCACAACGGAGGAGTCCCAGTCTGCGACAGGCTTTGGAGGCCAGTTTGGAAATGTGGCTTTCCCAGGAAAGATCATGGTAGATAGTGAGACCGAGAAGCTTGAATGAAAGGACCTCTTCCAGAGGATTGTTGAGAAAGTATATGGGGGTTGGGTGGGGGGGTGTTCCAGACAGTATTTTCGGAGAGACATTGAGAGAGTGTGAGATTTGTCAGGATTGAAAGTCATGTTGCACATGATGGACCAGTTTGTAATTTTCCCCAGATCTGCAGAGAGCGAAGAAGCTGCTGGTTGCCGGTCTGAGGGATGGGAGGTGGCACTGCAGAGGGTGGACTCATCATGAAAGGGATAAAGAGGATTTTCCAGAGAGTCAGAGAGATCATTGATGAAAACCATGAAAAGAACAGGGCCCAGAACACTGCCTTGTGGCACTTCAACCTTGACAGCCAGAGGAGATGAAAGGATTCCATTGAGTGTCACACATTGGCTTCGAGAGTGGAGGAAGTTAGAAAGCCATGAGTGGAGTTGGCCTTGGATTCCATAGGCAAACAGTTTGGAGAGTAAGGCAGGACACCAAGCTGTATCAAAAGCACGAGATATGTCGAGAGATATGGCTCTGATTTCATGTCTGGCATTGAGGGCCTCCATCCATTGTTGGGAGAGCAGAAGCAGCATATCTAGGGCAGAGTGACCTGGACTGAATCCAAACTGATGATCGGAAATCAAGCCATTGGAGAAGAGGAAGGATTTAATGTCTGAAGCGATGATGGATTCCATAACCTTGCTGATGATTGGGAGAAGGCTAATTGGTCTGTAGTTGCAGGGATCTGTTTTTACACCTTTTTATGCAGGGCAGTAATGTTTGCTGATTTCCAAGCAGATGGCAGATGACCTTTAGCAAATGAGATGGTGAATAGAACAGAGAGAGGGTGAGCAAGAGCATCAGAGCATGTTTTGAGGACACATGGGCTGATGCCATCTGGACCGGTTGCAGAATCTGAGTCGAGGTTTGACAGCAAGTTCTCTGCCTTGTCAGGAAAAAAAGGACACAGAGTCCAGGGACAGTTGTGTGCGACTGGGTAAGGTGGGTACAGAAAGTGATGGTTTCGGACACAATATTTTGATGCAAACACTGAGTTTAGGCATTCAGCCTTTTCACGTGCGGTATCAGCAGTGCTGCCATTTGAGGTAAGGGAGGGGATGGAGGGGGAACATACACCACAAACAGACTTAACCAGCCACCACCAGGATTTGGAGGAGGGAGAGAGGTTTGAAAGTTCAGACTTGAGATTTGAAAGATGTTGTTTTCTGGCTCTCCTCAGGGTAGATACACACTTGTTCTGAGCTTTATGGAAATAACTTAGATTGCCTTCATTTGGATTTGCCTTCCATGAGGCGAAGGGAAGTTGTTTCATGACAACTGCCTCACCGCAAGCTTCAGTGAAGCATGGGCGGGAGGAAGGGTCAGTCAACTGAAGGTGAGAGGGGATAAATCTGTGCATGAGAGAGAGCAAGTTTCTTTGAAAGAATTCCCAGGACAAGTTGATGTCAGAGGAAGTAGAGATGGGAGACCAGTCTAGAAGTTTGATAGCTGCTTGAAGTCCCTGCCAGTCAGCCTGAGTGAAATGCCAGTTTCGATGGTGCTGACGTGGTTCTCTAATAGCCAACATGGAGATGTTTACTTTGACAAGCATGTGTTCAGATGAACTGATTGGAGCAAAGGAAGAACAACAGATATTTTCAGGAAAATTTGTCAAAATCAGATACAGAAGAGCTTGAGTACCGTTGGTTGAGATCCTGGTCGGGAAATTGACCGATTGAGTCAGTCCCAATGAATCGCAGAAAGCTTTTGCTGAAGTGCCATGGCAGGTGAGAGAGGTAACCACACCTAGCCAACTGGCATGATGACAATTGATGCCACCACATATGAGGGAGAGAGAGTTGGGATGAGAAGATAGAAGTTGGTCCATGTTTTTGGCGAGCGAAATGTAAATGGAGTCATCACTGTTTGGTGGACGGTATAACACACATATGAACATGAGGTGGGAGCCGAGGGGAAGCCGTAGCAAGAGGTATTCCTGGGGGTGTGGGGGAGTGAGGGCAGTGCATGGAGAGTGAGGAATAGTCTTTGATAAGGAGAGCAACTCCTCGATCAGGATGAGGCTCAGGTCTGTCATATCATAGGAGGGAGTAACCAGGGAGAGATACTAGTGAGTCAGAGATGTCTTGAAGGAAGAAAGTTTCTGTTAAGCAGATTATGTTTGGTTTGTCAGTGGCAACCTGTATGGAAACATCTGTCAGGTTTGAGCGAAGGCCCCAGATGTTTGAAGGCCACACTGTTAAGGAAGAGGGAGGGGAGGATGTTTTTGGTGCAGTTGAGGGGAGAGGAGGGGAGGGTAGGATGAGGGAGGGTGGGGGAAGGTAATGAGAGTTGTTGGAAGAGTGTGATCGATTGCAGAAGGGCTGCGTGAGAGGGCCTGTTGAGAAGGAGAAAAGGTTCGGTGGTGCTGGTTTGAGGAACAGTGTGGAGTAATAAGAGATGGGGAAGCTTTGTGGATGTGAGGGGGGAGATTGGAGGGAGAACGGTGAGGGGGAAGTTTTTGAGAAAGGTGAGAGGGAAGCTTGGAGGGGGAACGAGGTGAAGGTTACTTTGAGAGGGAGGGGAGACGATAAGAGCATGCACCGCTAAGGAGCAGAAGGGCAATGGGAGAGGTGGGGAGCAGGGAAAGATGAGATTTGGTCAAGGTATGGTGAGAAAAGGGAGTGGGCAGGAGATCTAAGATTTGAGGTATTGGGGAGAAAGGGGGAGGTGGGGGTGTGCTGAGAGGAAGGAAGGAGCATGTTTGTGGTGATGAGGAGTGTACTGAATGAGAGAGTGAGATATCTGTTCGGGTCGAATGGAGCCCACAGATGTTAGAACACCACAGACTTTGGGACAACCGAGGAGGAGCAAATATTGAAGCAGAAGAAGGTGAAGAGGTGCCAAGAGCAGAGGTAGGATGAGGGGCAAGATGGGAGAGGTAAGGAGAGGAGGATAACAGATGAAGGGCTCGGAGGAGGAGAATATTGGGCCCATACTCTGTGCAGAGCATTGCTGCTGCCTAAGCGGTCTCTTTGGCTATTGGGCACAATCCTGGACGGGTCACCACTCTGACACAGTATACCAGCATGCTTGCACTCATTTTGCCGACCTCGGAAGGAAGACAGGCCGAGTTAACCCCACCTGGTATTAATTCAACAGCTGAGCAGGATTTGAACTCAGGACCGTCGGATCCAAAGTCCACCACCCTAACCATTAAGCCAACACCAGGCATGTGGGAGGTGAGGAGGAGGTAGATTTTCAGAGGTGGAGTGAATTGGCACTGGAGTTTAAAAAAAGAGGATGATTGGTGGAACACCAACATTCATTGTAAACTGGGTTTTAAATTTTTAAGTCAGAGATGTGATTAAAGATATTACGTGAAGGATGCAATAAAGAAGAATTAAGAGAATGGAGAAAAGAAACGTTGTAACAGTGGGACCTTGACACGGGATGAAGGAAAGGTGGAATTGAAAATATATTTTGAACTAGAAGAAGAAGAAGAAGAAGAAGAAGAAGAAGAAGAAGAAGAAGAGTAGTAAATGATGATAAAATACCGAGAACCACACGTGTGAGAGAAGAAGTTGAAACATTTTAAGAGAGATTTTGTAGGTCAGCTCGCTGACCTAATCTAACCGTTCGATGTCCGTCTGTTCATCCGTCCGTCTGTTCATCCGTCCGTCTGTCCGTCAACAATAATTATTTTTCCATCTCTTCCATGACATCTTAAGCGATTGAGTTCTCACTTGACACGATGATAATACTGGTTACTCTCGATACACCATCTGAGCCGTTTTTCACATTTTCACCTCGAGGTCAAGGTCACAGGGTCATCAAGTGCAAAATGACCGATAAGGAATCATCGGACGGTTATAATGTATACTGGGTTTCATTGGGATTATTAAGAAGATTTAATTCGACCGACTAGTTTCTCGTTACCTCCGTCTGGCCCTGTTTATTGGGTAACATGAGGTCCGCTGACTTAAACACGGCTTCACATGGATATTTTAAGTTAAATTTAAATTCTGTTTTCACTTTCCGGAGTCGCTAAGGTTGATTAACATTCGGTTACATCAAGTTTTGTATCCGAGCTGAACGTCAAACCGGCTCGGGTGTATTTTTATTATTATTATTATTATTATTATTATTATTATTATTATTATTTTGATAAAGATTGCATAAAGCTGATGTAAAGGAAAGGTTGAAGAAAAATTGTGAGGTGAATGGTGAATTTGGATTGGTAAATGAAGGGGGTGGAAACAATTCCAGCAGAAACACGTGGTGACGGGACGTGTATAGTTAGAAGTGGATATTTTTTTTATTTTGCTGATGATTGGAAGTAAAAGCTGATGTGTTCACTTCTGTCGGTTTATGATAGAGGAACAAGTTAATTTAAATTGATTGTTATATTTTGAACACGAATTGGAACATGAAACGGAATCTAAACCTGTAGTTTAACGGTACTTTGGCTCTCAATTTGTTCCAATCACACATGCACAGAGAAGCACAGATAACTAATGTAACGTCTCATAGAAGGTGATGTATAAGACATTGGCATCAACAGCCGTAAACTTCCTAAAAAAAAATTTCGACAACGTTTAAAACATTTATTTTATTTCAAATGAATTATATACTCTCCCATTGTCTGGCCCGGTTCAGAATAGGTACCCGGTATCCCTGCATGTCGTCAATGGCGACTCCCAGGGTTGGCATCAGGAAGGACATCCAGCCATAGAACATTGCGTCAAAGGGGGAACCATGATTTAGAGGATTGTCGTGGGACCCGCAAAGCTAACCCCCACTCTCGCGGGGGAAATGGCCTTCAAAATGCCTGTCGTGTGTTGTTATAATTGAATTATACACTTGAACACCGGAGAACACGAATCACCTTTTTGGCACTTTCAACCCCCTTCCGTTTCGCAGTACTTCGACAAAATATTACGGCATTTTATGTCATTACGACCAATCAAATTTGCTGCTTGCAGACCCCACCCGTGTCCTTATTTCTCAAGACTGCACGGGATGAGGTGTTGTATGAACTCTCTAGTTTAATATCTTGTTGACTGTTTGTGTGTGTGTAAAGCTGGAGAGATTGAAACCCCATAAATAGCTGTTGAGGTCTCCACAGGTGTTTTGTTGTGAAGAGTTCTCCACAGGAGCAGTACGGTAGTTTGGATGTTGTTTGCGCGAAGCGGAGTTGTCTTAAGAGATGTCGACATTTGAAGAGGTGTAAAAGAAATGTGGTGATTTCATTCGCCGATCTTCCTGACCACCCTAGCTGATTACGGACAATACGGAGGTGTGGAAAACGGCATTATGGGAGAGGACAGTCCGTTGGCTACAGCAAGCAAGGTGTTGTGTGCAAAATATATCCACACGAAGAATGGAAAAATGTCCACAAGTTTGTTTGTTTTTGATTTGTTTGATAACTTTCAGTGTTAGTTGCAAAACTGACTTTCCTTTTCACTCCATCTTTCCGGCCGTGCGTATGTCTTGCAGGGATTGATGAAATTGCGAAGTTCAGTGAAGAAGACGAAAAGTAAACTTGAGAAGTCACCATCGTTCCGCTTTCCCTCGTTTCGAGGAGAACCTGAGAAGTATCTGACTTTCCTTTCCCTCACTGCACCCTTACATGAGCAAACGAGAAGCGATAAGAAAATTAGATTGAGAAAGTTGACAAAACAAATGATTAATAAACGGAACGATCAAAGCAATGATTGGAGTTTGTTGGCTATGCCATGTTGTGATGGAAGGGTGACAGGCCGAACTTTGCAGCGATGGTAGATTAATCAGCCACACTGGGTAGTGATGAGTTTGGAAGTAAAACAGTGGCATGATGGTTGATTGTTGACCAGAGTGTCATGGTGGTTTTTGGACCGGGCGTAGTGGCGTGCGCCTGTAATCCGGCTCCTCGGAGGCTTGGGTTGGAGGATCGCTTGATGACGGGAGCTCTGCACTGGGCCGCGCTATGAGAGGGTGTAGGGCATCCCGGAATCATGGCAAAACCCAATCCATATCCCTGTGTCATAAGAGGCAACCAGGGTTGCGTCAGGAAGGGCATCCGGCGTAAAACCTGTGCCAAATCAGTATGCGGATCATAACGGATGATCTGCTGTGGCGACCCCTAACGGGAGCAGCCGAAAGATGGACAACACAGTGTCATGGTGGTTTTACACTGTTGTGGTGGTGCAGACGGATGTCACGGTGGTCTGTACAGGTGTTTGGATGATGCAGACTGTCGTGATTGTTTAGAAGTGAAATGGAAGTTTAACTCGGATTTAACTTCCAATTTGCTTCTGAATGCTTCTTCAGCCATATGTCTCAACTTTTTCAGTCAATTCCTTGTTGTCAGCAAATCTGCAGCTTCAACTGTTGAAATGTGTTATTACAAGAGGCCAAGTATGGGTGATACGGTGGTAGGGGCTAGGGAGAATCATTGAGGGGCTTGAGGATAGTTCTGACTGACAATTCGTACAACATGGACCTTCCGCACAGGAAAATTATCAAGAAAAAGCATACCTTTGGTCAACATCCCTCAGCGTGTGTCCTTGATGGCCTGCCACAATTTTTGCATGAGGCCAGCATCACACCTTCTGTGACTCTAGTTCTCGGAAGCATGCAGTCAATCAGTCACACTCCCTTATCAAACCAAAAATCGATGCCGTGGTTGGGTGGTCATGATCTTTTCGATTCCGTTGTATGGATCTTATTTTGATTTCAGAATCTTTAGTGGTGAAGCTACATTTCATCAACGGTTCCCAGACAAGCATTAGAGTGCTGCATATGCGTTGAGCAGTTCGAGAAGCTCATGACATAATGCCAGCTGTTGCCCTCAATCATGAGTGCTGAGGTTTTGTGGGACCCATCTTGTTGAGACTTTGTAATGTACATTGATGATGATGATTATTATTATTATTATTATTATTATTATTATTATTATTGTAACACTGCTTTGAGGGATTCGAAGATCTGTAGATTTTTTTAGCTACCTTAATGTGGTGAGATCCTCTACGATTATTGCTTCAACCTTGGTGACAGTTTGGGTGTCCGTCGCATTTGCCTGGCCATCCGTTTCTCGGGTCATCTTCAAGGCACTCGTATCCACTTCGCTAAAAGTCAGCCGTCCTTTTGACTCATGGAGAATGTGAAGACACATTCTGAGGTTACACGACCGGAGTGTGTTTGTGGATTTACTTGGAGGTGACACCTTATTTGCATGAATACATTTGAAAGCACCTTGATGCTCAAATTTATCAAGATTTTAATTGTTTAATGAAACTAATTTCTGGATTATACTGTGAAACACAAACCATGTGTCGGATGAATTAAACTCATAGCATATTCTTGTTTATAATGAGTGAAGGCCTCGGCTCTCGGGACCAACAAATTCCCGTTCCTAGAACCTCCCGAACACCCCTCATATTGTCCTTTTTTCCTACGATCAGACTGCAGACCATAAATCCCTTCTATCTGCAGCTATTGAGCCGCTAATCTGTATTCTATACTATAAAATGAGCCGTGCATGTATCCATGCGTGCGTCTGGGTTCCACCCATTGGTGGACAGTTCACCTGACTCCACCCACAAGTTCTATGCGACAGCCACTATTTTGGTAATTACTACTATCTAAGTCAAAGACGTCATATTCACAATCACCATGCCCACCCTATAAGTTTTCCCTTCAGTGTAAAATGATCAAAGCGAGAGTTGAAAGGATTTTGAGCTGATAGGCGTTATGGGCCTTGTGAAGATAGGCCTCAGCGATCGAGGCAGCATTCTGTTATTTATACAGCACCCAAATAACTACGTGGCATTCTCTCAAGTGGTGCTTTTACCGCACAGATTACGCAGGTCCTTGCTATTATTTCTGACTTTATTTCCCACAATATGTTTTCTTTAAATTGTGAGTTAGACAGACGACCATGACCTTGTTTCTGTGAAGTTGGTGATAGCATGATAGGGGAGCAGAAAGCATTCAATATTGCGTTGTTTCGATGTGGGAATGCCCATTTTACTTTTATGAGTGGGAGGATGGTGAGGAGGGAGGACATATTTGGAGTTGGGACAGATTTGGAAGGGTGAGGTGGAGGCTTTGACAAGGGGGGAGGGGGGGTTGAGTTGGTAGAGGGTGGGCAGGGGTTGACTGCTGCCTTAGGGTGGAAGAGTGAGGAGTTGGGGTTGGGGGTAGGAGCAAAGATGGAACAGAGTTGGAAGGGGAATGTTGAGGCTTAGGGGAGAGGCGTTCGGATTTTGGTGAGGGGGTGGTGGTTGAGGAATTTTCAGAATTGCATGTGTAAGTTTACTCACAGTAAAAGTGTGTGTGTGTGTGTGTGTGTGTGTGTGTGTGTGTGTGTGTGTGTGTGTGTGTGTGTGTGTGTGTGTGTGTGTGTGTGTGTGTGTGTGTGTGTGTGTGTGTGTGTGTGTCACTGTAAGGGTATGACACTATCACCCTCTGGGTAATGTGCTCGTACTGGTGAAATGATAATATCTGAACCTTGTATTTGTTAGGGTATTGTTGGTTGGAGCGAATGCCTTGTACATAGGAACATAGTAAGTAAAAACATCCACCTGGAATGTCAGTAAATTTTGCCAGGAAATTAAACCAGAGGACACTTTGAACTTCTGAGTTTTTGGGGGTTAAAGGTGACTCACAGTTTGTGCTGCTTTAGTCGGCTTTGCATGTGCAACATTTGCCTGAAGTCACGCTTATGGCTGCTGAAGTGCGTACGGCTGCTGAAGTGCGTACGGCTGCTGAACAGCTGTCCACCAAGTTTTATCTGAATCCGTGCACAACTTTTTGAGATATCCTGCACACAGACAAACACACAGACAGAAAAGGGGTGAAAACATAACGTCCTTTCCCTTCAGTGGTGGAGGTAACGATTAATTTAAATTGAAAACCTGCATGAAGAGGTTTTCAAATCCTACTGTCCAAGACCAATAAGACTTTGAATTTTCATTTTGATGCTTTATTTCCACTTATTTATGTATTATTGTTGTCACTTTGTTCTATTCAGGCTGAGAGCGTCTCGCTCTCACGACTCCCTCCTCGCTCCTGGAATCGAACCTTTGGAGATAAACGCCAATGAGGACGCTGTCATCCGCCCCGTGCACAGCTCGTTGTCTGGCCAGGACAACTGTTTCGAGGTTGTTTTACCGTTCTCTCTTCCTTGGCATCTATCTGGTCGCTTCGTTGTCCAATGTCCCGGCTCCCCTTTGCTCCCCCCAGATGATGATGGGTCGGTAAAAAAAATTTTTAAAACGCAATAGCAATCAATGTGAATACACAGAGCACGTCTTGGAGCATGTGTGCGAGAGGAAGCGTAAGTAACCCTCTCCGTCATTGTGGTTAATCAGAGTGGTGAGTATCCCAAGGTTGTTGTTGCAATAACAATGCTCACTGTCATATTGACATACCAAGGAATAACCATGATTGTGTTTTCTTTTTCTACAATTCTTTGTAAAATTTAAAACATCTTTATGAAGCCTTGTCTTGTACTATTTGAAATTAACAACACGAATCGGTCAGATTCATTAATGGGAGCTACATTAATCATGAATCCCATTAATGGGAGATAGTCTGTGATGGCTGCAGATAATTGGGGAAAGCTGCTGAACAGACGGAAACTTCAACTTCCAAATACCTGAGAGGTTTCATGAAGGTTGCTCTAACCTCCCTCAGGTGATCACACCGTCAGGCAGCAGGTGCTTCTCGTGCCGGACAGGTGCCGAGAGAGATCGATGGATGGAAAACCTGCGCAGGAGTATTCAACCAAACAAGGTCTGTTCGTCAAAAGTAAACTTTGTACTCCTGGAATAGTGGATATAATTTTCAAAATGTCCTCCAATTTCATCACAAACACCCGAACGCCGATACGTCGGTGCTTTTAGATGCGTCCATTTGTTTTAATGTGAAAGTTCAGTGAGTTGTTAATGTCATGCTTCTTTCAAATGTTCAAGACCAACATGGTCATTCATGAAGAACTCCTCTAGATGAGTTGTGCCTTCGAAGCTGTGCCAAAGGCAAGCAAGAAACAACCCGACAAGTGCAGCTGAATTACTCTGAGGTTAAATGGTTGGTGGATGGTGTAGCCCAACAAATAGGTTTCTCATTTCTTGGGTCTACATCATCACATTCCTTCTGAAGTCAAGTCGTGAACTGAAATGCCAATTCAGAATGTTCCTTATTTGTCCAGGAAAATCAGCTCAGTAACAGGACAGGTTAAAATTACCTGTCTGTCACTTATGCCAGCAATGTTTGGAGCAAATCGGTGTTTATGCCCTTTTGATTAGCCTAGGATTTTCCTTTAGCAGGCCTGTAATCCTTTTGTAAAATAATTCCAAGCTGAAAGAGCTTTATTTACTGAATGCTGACTTCAGGTGAAATTTGGGTGAACAAAGAGAAACAGAAAATGAACTAATTACATATGAGCGATCACAGTATGTGATAAAAGTTAACACCGTTTGAGCTAAATGGTCATTCTGCATCATGAGACTGGCATTTCCACCATTTCCTCCACAGAAATCAGGAAGCATTTACTTTCAGAGGTGTTTTTCAGTGTTATAACCAAGATGGGGAGGTTGGGGAGTGTATTAAGCTGGATGCCAAGGTTTGGGAGTGTAATATCCTGGATGCTGAGGTTTTGGAGTGTAATAAGCTGGATGCCAAGGTTTGGGAGTGTAATAATCTGGATGTGGAGGTTTGAGAGTGTAATAATTAAGCTGGATGTGGAGGTTTTGGAGTGTAATAAGCTGGATGTGGAGGTTTTGGAGTGTAATAATTAAGCTGGATGTGGAGGTTTTGGAGTGTAATAAGCTGGATGCGGAGGTTTTGGAGTGTAATAATTATTAAGCTGGACGTGGAGGTTTTGGAGTGTAATAATTAAGCTGGATGTGGAGGTTTTGGAGTGTAATAAGCTGGATGCGGAGGTTTTGGAGTGTAATAAGCTGGATGCGGAGGTTTTGGAGTGTAATAAGCTGGATGTGGAGGTTTTGGAGTGTAATAATTAAACTGGATGTGGAGGTTTTGGAGTGTAATAATTAAGCTGGACGTGGAGGTTTTGGAGTGTCATAATTAAGCCATAACGTCTTCACAGATCGAGGGGAAACTTTACCCACATGTTCCTGAAGCCTTGGGGATAACACGGTATTCACAAATAATAGATAAATCGCATGGTCTGACAGCAATATTGGATTGAGCGAAAATCTTTTAAAAATATTATTTCTCTTGAACCGCTTAATCAATCAACATGAAACTTCAAAATTATGATCCAGCAGTGATGAGGAATTTTTAGCCTGATTTGATGCATGGTTTGGTAACCAGAATTATTCCATTTTTTTTGATCTGGGTTCTTTTTTATTTATTTTTTTAAAAAGGCTCACTTGGCAGTGCCTGGATGGGTTTGAGGGTACAAGCTGAAATGTGAATTCAACCCAGGTTCCTCCTGATGACTTCATCTTTGCTTTTTGCTTCTGGTTCCTTCCGATTACTCATCTAACTCCAACCAAAGGGCGGAAGAGCTCCTTGTGAGACAACAGCCAACCACTTCTAACGCCCAACTGTGTATGCGGACGTCCTCATATAGTTGGGTTATTTTTTTAAAGGAAGTTGGTGGAAGGATTTGCATTCCGGCCACTGTGAAACACTTCATTTCACACAACCCACAAATGTAAGGAAATCTGAAAACCCACTCCATGGGAGTACCTCCTGTGCTGCTGCCCTTTGCAGGACAGCTCACCAGTTTACGGGATTGGGGCAAAGCCTTTGGGACCCCCATTCCTTGGCAATGTGAGGAAAACCACGGGGTAAACCTCCAGGGTCAGATTGCGGTGGTGTGTGGAGGAGTGGTGCTAAGGTGTCGTCCACCAGAAAGCAGTCTCCTTGGGTTACCCTGAGGTGGTCCCTTCAGGTGGGTGCTGGGAATGTCCTATCTCTAAGAGAGGATGATCACCTGTCACTGTCATCATCTGAGCTCAAGCGTTTGAACATAGGTATTGCAGCACTATCTGAGGTTCGGAGACTGAATACTGGCGAGATCATGATGGGTGGTTACACCAACTATTAGTCTGGTCACTATGATGGTTACCATGTTCAAGGAGTTGCTGTAGCTCTGTCAAAGAAGCTGACTCCAATGATAATTGAGTAAACACCGGTCAACGAGCGCATTATGAAACTAAAGATTTGTCACTCCTTGGGTGTCGTTTCCCTGGTCTCTGTATATGCTACGACTAAGGCGAGTGATCTCACCGTAAAGGATGCATTCTATGCCATGCTTGAGTCTGTGGTTGATCAGTGCCCCAGGTGAGATACTCTTCTCGTCTTGGGGGATTTCAATGCATCGACTGGAACTGATAGGGATGGTTATCAGACATGTGTTGGTCCCCATGGGTCTGGAACTGTGAACCAGAATAGCAATAAGTTCCTTTACTTTGCAAGAAGTCATCGACTTAGAGTGGCCAATTCATGGTTTCAGTGCCCACAGGCTCATCACTGGACCATGTGCTCATTCATGGTTGCTGGAAGATGATCCAGAACTGTAGGGTATACCAGAGTGCTCAGTTCCTCAATACCGACCACGGACTTGTTGTAGCAACTCTGAAGTTGCAGCTTAAATCCAAAGAGAATGGTACCATCCCAGCCGAGGCTGGATGTTGGCAAGCTTAAGGATGAGAGGATCGCTGAGGAGTTTGCAAACAAGCTGAGTGAGGATTTGGGGGGGGGGGGGTCTGGATGCTTTGGGGAATCCTGAAGAGTTGTGTGGTGCCTTCAAGACCACCGTCCTTGACGTTGCCCGGAGATGTCTTGGAACTCACCTTAGGGCAAAAAATAAATTTATCTCTCAAGGGACACTGGATACCATTGACCAGAGCCCAGGACCACACTTAACGGAAGAGCTGAGCTGTTGAGGGAGCTGAGGCATAAAAGACTATGTGCGTTAATAGAGGATAAGTAGGCTTATGTGCAAGGAATCTGTGAAGGTGTGGAGCATCACCTGTGGTCAAGTAATTCTCATCCTGCTTACAGGGGAACTCGCGCATTGCGTTCATCCAAGCCCATCCCTCAGTGTACTGCAGTTACAGCAGAGGGTGTTGGGTTTTGACAGAGGAATCCAAAATGAAGGCCCGCTGGGCCGGTTACTTTGAGCTGTTACCGGTACCAGGCTGATCCACCAGCTGTCGAGTTGGATGTCAGTGGTGTTACTATCTTTATTGTTGATCCTCCAATCAACTGTGATCCACCTTCGTTTGTGGAAACACATGCTGCTATGAACCGGTTGAAAGGGGGTAAAGCTCCAGGGATCTGTGGCATCCATGCTGAACTTCTCAAGGCTGGTGGAAATGCTGTACTCGTGTCGTTGCATGCATTTCTGTGCTCTGCCTGGAACACAGGCGTCATCCCAACTGACTGGAAGAGGGGCCTTGTTGTCCCACTCTGGAAATGGAAGGGTGATCACCAGAACTGCAACAGCTCCCAAGTGGTGGCGCTGCTCTCAGTGCTGGGCAAGGTCTTTGCTCGGATAATTCTTGATAGGGTTCACCACCATCTGCTTGAGCACCAGTATCCAGAGCAGTCAGGCTTTACACCAAAGAGGCCAACGATTGACCGTATCCTTGCTCTTCAGGTCCTCACCGAACGTGGACGAGAGTTTCGGCAGGGGCTGCTTGCAGCCTATGTTGATCTCTGTAAAGCGTTCGATTCAGTGAATCGGGATGCCCTCTGGAGGATTCTTTGTCTTCGTGGGGTGCAAGCAAAACTGATCAATCTGATGTCTGAACTCTACTCTGGTACTGAGAGTGCTGTGAGATGTGGTGTTACAATCTCTGACTTATTTCCAGTTACTGGAGTTCGTCATGGGCGTGTACTGGCCCCCACACTTTTCAGCATTTGTATGGACTGGATTCTGGGGAGTATTTCGGAGAGATCAAGCTGTGGTGCATCGTTTGGGAATGCTAAGATCTTTGACCTTGATTTCGAAGATGATACAGTCATCTTTGCGGAGACTTTAGATATCCTTTTGGGAGCATCGAGGTGCTGAATGAGGAGTCTGAGCTGCTGGGATTATGGGTTTCCTGGGTCAAAACTAAGATCCCGGCTTTTAATGACATCTTGTATGCTGCTATCTTGTCTGTACCTGTTTCTGGTGAGGATGTTGAGATTACGGAGAGATTCACTTCCCTTGGCAGTGATATTCATGTCTCTGCTGGCTCTGAGTCAGAGGTCAATAGACATTTGGGTCCGGCTTGGGGAGTCATGGATTAACGGGATCATGGGGTGTGGCGCTGCCAGTACCTGTGCAGGAGGGCGAAAGTCCGAGTCTTCAGGTCCTTGGTGCTTCCAGTCTTGCTCTACAGATGTGAGACTTGGACTATGAACAGGGATCTGAGATGGAGACTTAATTCCTTTGGTACCAGGTATTTTCGTGGAATTCTTGGCTATCACTGGTCGGACTTTGAGTCCAACGAGCGGTTGCTGAGAGACTCAAATGAGATTCATTATCTGCGTAGTCCATGAGTGTCAGCTGCGGCTTTATGGACATGTGGCTCATTTTCCTGATGCTGATCCTGCTCACCAGATTCTCTCAGCGAGGGAGTTTCGTGAGTGGAGGAGGCCAATGGGCCGACCAAGTGCCTCGTGGTTGCAGCAAGTTGATCCATGCATCCATCCATTGGGACCATACTCTGTGCAGACCGTTGGTGCTGCCTCAGCAGTCTCCTTGGCTATTGGGTACAATCTTGGACGGTCCCCACTCCGACACAGGATACCAGCAAGCTGGCAGTCATTTTGCCGACCTCAGAAGGATGACAGGCTGAGTCAACCCCACCTGGTATTAATTCATCAGCTGAGTGGGATTTGAACTCAGGATCTGAGGATCACAAGTCCACTGCCCTAACCATTAAGTCACACCAGGCACATAGCAGGTTTATCATCATCTCAAAAATATGGGAATCGGCCAGGAATCTGCCTGGGGGATGGCCAGACAGAGGCCCCTTGGAGTTCTGGCGGAAAGTGGACAAAGCAACGCGCTGCTCATCACTGCCAGCAATTATAAAGTGGCAGTTCCAGTTATGTCTCTTAAATATTTTACAAACCAATACACGAACACCACACAAAATACACTACACAAAACGACACAAACACCACACAAAACAAGTCCTGGTGAGGGTCTGCAATCTCTGATTGCTCATTTTCTTGTTTGTAATTATTTCCGACTTGTCATGTTTCTAATTGTTTCTGACTTGTTTGTAATCATGATCCAAACATTTTCTTGCACTGACTTTTGGTGCCAACACGGTTAACTTCAGGAGGTTGTGGAATGTCATGTTCTTACGTGGTTTTTGATTGAGGAAAGGGTCCATGCACAGAATGACATCAACCTTGTCCATGTCTGTTTCCAGGATCACCTGCGACGTTTGGAAACTGAACTGAGGTTGTGTGTCATGGAGGCACAAGGATTGCCACCAAAGAAACGATACTTCTGCCAGGTTCCTACATTCACATTGTGTACTTTTACTTGTTCCTTTCATCATGAATCTTCTCTGTGTATCTTTCTCCTGCCGGTTCTTTGTCTCTATCTTCCTTGCCTTGCCTGTTCCTTTTGTGTTGTTTCATCCTGGCTGTACATGTGCACTTCATGTACTCAGCCTAAAGGATTAATTGTATGGAGCTGTTTGATTATCTTCAAACTCAGCTGCCTGATTAAAAGTGCAATCTCTGAGGACTGGTAGTCAGTCTGAAGGAAATCACATAGAATGGGTTATCATTTTGAATCCACAGGTGATTGGTTGCTGATCATTACTTCTACCACTGAAGGTGAAGGAGGTTATGTTTTGACCCCTTTCTGTCTGTTTGTTACTTGGCGAAATCTTCGATTTTGTCAAGTATCTTGGTCTGTTCCGTTTGTTGGTTTGTTTGTTTGTTTGTCCGGTCATCTACAGCCCAAACGGCTGGACCAGTCGTTCTTAAATTTTTACACCTGATAGGCAATCCACCTGAGATGGTCTGCGTCCAAACCCCGTCTTAATCGGACGAAACCTCGCAATGTGACGTCACACAACGTGAAAACACATTTTTGGACATAACTCAGTGACCGGAAGTCATTACGACTTCCGGTTGACGCCAAATTAAACTTCATTCAAATATCTAAATGATTTCTAAATGCATCTTATTACAAATTACGCATAGTTTTCGCAAGCGTATGACGTCAAAATTTTGCCTATTGACGTCATTTTTTAAAAGTATTTACGCTCGTGTGCAGCCGAAACTACTGAAGCAATCATTCTCAAATTTTAACACGTGATAGCCAATCTTGCTGAAATAGTCTGGGATCAAATCACGTTATAATCGCACTTAACGTCACCACGTTACGTCAACAAAAGGTGAAAACAAGCTTTTGAACATCTCAGTGACCGGAAGTCGTAGCGACTTCCTGTTGACGCCAAAACAAACTTCAATGGAATATCTCAATGTTTTAAAATGCATGTTGGTACAAATTATGCACAGTTTTCGCAAGCGTATGACGTCAAAGTTTTTAGCTATTGGCGTGATTTAAAAAAAAATTATATTCGTTCTACAGGTCACAATTCTTAACTGATTTGGATGAAATTTTAAGAGCTGATAGAAATCTACAGTGCAAAAAGATATGTGACTTTTGGTGATGTTCAAGATCAGGATCTGGATTCTGCATCACTTTATATTATCGCCCATTATAAACCAATGGGGAATTTTGTGAACTACACATGGCTATTTCTCAAACCGTTTTGCACTTATTATATCGAAACTTATACTGTCTATTTATGCATGTAATATTAACATGTGTACAAAGTTTGATCGAAATTGACCCAAGGTCAAGGTCAGGGTCACCCAAAACATGAAAAACACACATATAAAATACATATTTTTGTTTTACAACATATTTCAAACCTGATAACGGGATCGTAAAGCGGGTTGAAAAGCAATGTTCCGAGGTATTTTCAAATATTTTCTACCATCAGAATGAAGGCAACAAGCACCGATGATAAGTTGTTGAATGTCACATGGTGGCTTTAAATGAGTTGTGAAAATTCTCAATCTGCTGCCGTTACCATGACAACGCGTGCCTGATAATTGTTATTTGTGACGTCGCGTCATTTTATTAATGTATGAACAAATAAACACCACACATTCCATGACATTACAGCTTGGACCACCACACGGAAAGGTCAACTAATTCGCCAAGTGTTGTGCTTAGGCCTCGGTCACATTTGCCACGGCAACCGTGGGGTCTCCAAAATCTACGGCCACTAGCAATTATAGGGCAGCTGCAGTATTTCCACGGTCACACAATGTAGCAGTCACATCTGTTTTTATTTTTCGGGGAGCTGCACGGCGTATTTAGAAATTGTGGAGACCGAAAATGTGGGGGTGCCGTACGGTCTTTGATTTGATGTTGCATGGTGACCTTAGGGTGTTCCTGCGGCGGCCATAGAATTTTCGAGGCAGATGCAAGATGCCCGCAAGGCGACCGCAGGGGGACCGCAGGGGGGCCCTAAGGCGAACGTGCGGCCAGACGGACGGTAACGAATGGGTTAATTTTTTTTTTAACCAGTTCTTTTGTTTCGGCTTGTCAAATTGCTACGGCGAACGTAGAAATGAAAAAAGTTATAACTACACGTTATAATTCCACGGCGACCTTACGGCCTGTAAAATATAGCCATATGGCGGAGGGCCACCCTGAGGCCACCTCAGAAACTCTGCGGCCGCCGCACGTTTCTGTCAATTCAGAGGGCGTACGGCCGCCGTATCCTCGCCGGAGCAAATGTGACTTAGGCCAAAGCACGATTTTTCATTTGTTTGTCTGTTTGTTTGTTTGTGTACAGGATATCTCAAAAAGTTGTGCACTGGTTTGGACGAAACGTGGTGGACAGGTTGGGTGTGTGACAAGGAAGAATTGATTCGACTTTGGTGAAGATCCGGATCTGGATCAGAATTCGAGAATTTTTTTTAAGTGATTCTTCACCATTGAGTAAGAGGGCTAAAAACCATGTATAGCACGATATCTCAAAAAGTTCCAGATGGATTTGGACGAAACTTTGTGAACAGGTTGGGTGTGTGTTATGAACGAATCGATTCGATTTTGGTGAAGATCCGAATCTGGATATGAGAATTTTTGAAGTTTACAAGTGATTCTTCACCATTGAGAGATGGGGCTAAAAACGATATATAGCATGATATTCCAAAAGGTTATGGACGGATTCGGACAAAACTTGATGGATGATTTGGGTAGGTGACAAGAACAAGCCGATTCGATTTTGGTTCTGAGAGGTTTGAGGTAATTTTGTCATGTTCAGCTGCTTGACCAATGGGACATTTCTTTGTTTCGTCACGAACAAGGTGTAAAAGAAGTGACTCTTCCTCACAGCTAATTGAAGACAACAATTTAGGATGTGTTGCCGTTTTATCGTGACACCACCAAAAACAACATGTGGCACATTTTGGACAGCACATGCTTTTTGTGTTTGGTGAAAGTATCCACGTGTATGCACCACTGTTTGGAAAATGTCGAAGCAGACATCCGTGAGACACCTTTGCAGCTCTATATGCTCGTCAACCAAAAATACTTGTGTGACGCTCGCTTTCTATTTGATTTGACTTGATACACCTGCTGGACCTTTCAGATGCTGATACTGCTTCCATGTTGCTTCCCTTATGTCTGTTTAGGCCTTTAAGCTTGTGTTTCTAAGATTGAATGAAACCTATGTCTCCCTAGGTGTGTTTGGATGGAGCTCTTTATGCATGTACATCAAGTAAACCTAGGCTGGAGTCCTTAGTTTGGGCTGAAGTTTTTGAGCTGGCAGGTCTTCCTCCAGTTCGACATGTTACTTTGTACTTGTACAAAGACTCTGACAAGAAGACAAGAAGAGGCGCCTCTCAGAGAGATAAGGCATCGTATTTGGGGCTTGTGAGCATTCCAGTTGATGGCAGAGGTAAATGATTGATCCCTTAGTCATCCATCCGCATCACATTTTCACTGTATTACCTTCTCAGATATCTATGATCCCAATTGAATTGTGCTCCATCTTTCTTTCATCCTGTTTTACCAATCCCCAGTTTTATATTTGCATATAATTTTCAAATTGTCCCTTTACCAAGGAGTATGGGTCAGCAAATACCAAATCATTCTGTGCTTGTAGATCAATCAGGTTTCCCATTTGTGAATTGTTGAGCTGACACATTTATTATGATTCACAATGATGACTCTGACTGGATTAAATTCAATGTTTCTGAAGCACTATTATTCACTCAAATAAGTTTTCTCCGAGCTTGCTGTCTTCACGATTGTCTATACTCTTTTTCAGTTACTACTTTTCTTGCCTTATTACACTAAAAGTCCTGTACCATACATCACACAACTTCACTCCAATTTTAACCCATGACCCCAGCGGAAAGTGGTGCAAGCTGGTGCCATTTTGGAGAAAAGTGGTATCCACTCTCGGGTCCTCCACCAGGAAAAGGCAAGGTCGTGTCTCCTGTTCCAGCGCTGAGACTCAAGTGGCTTCTGCGTTCACTCAACGTGCTTCCTGTTGAGCAGTACAGGTGGAGAGAGAGGCAGAGAGAGGCAGAGAGAGGCAGAGAGAGGGAGAGAGAGAAAGAGAGAGTGGTGGGAGAGAGAGGGAGAGAGAGAGGGTGAGAGTGGAGGGAGAGTGGTGGGAGAGAGAGAGAGGGAGAGAGAGCAAGAGTGGAGGGAGAGTGGTGGGAGAGAGAGAGAGTGGTGAGAGAGAGAGAGGGGGTAGTGAGAGTGGTGAGAGAGAGTGTGAGTGTGTGTGTGTGTGTGTGTGTGTGTGTGTGTGTGTGTGTGTGTGTGTGTGTGTGTGTGTGTGTGTGTGTGTGTGTGTGTGTGTGTGTGTGTGTGTGTGTGTGTGTGTGTGTGTGTGTGTGTGTGTGTGTGTGTGTATATAGTTCCTATAGGAAGTGTACACCCCCTTTCAAAATTTTCACCTTTTGTTGCCCTTATAACCTGGAATTAAATGACATTAAATCAGACTTTTTCCACCTTTATTTATATATCATAACCCACAACTTCCAGGTGAAAAACAAATTTTACAAATTTCAGAAAATTTATTAAAAATACAAAACTAGAATATCTTGGTTGGATAAGTGTCCATCAAACACCTTTGACAGCAATTACAGCTGTGAGTCTGTTGGGATAGGTCTCTACCGACTTTGTACACATTGATTGGGAAATATTTACCAATTCTTCTTGTACAAAACTGTTCAATCTTAGTGAAGTTGTGTGGGGAGCGTTGATGGACAGCGATCTTCAAGTCATGCCTCAGATTTTTCATTGGATTGAAGTCTCTTCAGAGAATCCTTGGCTTAATTCTCCAGGGATTCTGACTGGGCCACTCAAGAACATTCATCTGTTTGTTCCTTAGCCACACCAGTGTGGCTTTGGCAGTGTGCTTTGGGTCATTGTCATGCTGAAAGGTGAACTTCCTTCCCAATTTCAGCTTTCTTGCAGAGGGCGCAGCCGGTTTTCCTCTTGGGTTTTTCTGTATTTTGCCCCATCCATTTTCCCTTCTACCCTGACAAGTACCCCAGTCCCTGCTGATGAGAACCATTCCCATCGCATGATGCTTCACAGTAGGGATGATGTTCTTTGGGTGATGTGCTGTGTTGGATTTGAGCCCAACGTAACATTTTTCATTTATGCAAAAAAGTTCCATCTTTGTTTCATCAGAACACAAAACTTTTTGCCACATGGCTTCAGAATCCCTGGAGTGTTTTTTTTTTTTACATACCTCAAACAGGACTCAAGGTGGGCTTTGTTGAGTAATGGTTTCCTTCTTGTCACCCTACCTTACAGGCCAGACTTGTGGAGTGCTTGGGATATCGTTGTCACATGCACACAGTGACCAGTCTTTGCCATAAATACATGTAGCTCTTTCAAAGTTGTCATTGGCCTCTTGGTGGCCTCTCTGTTCAGTCTCCTCCTTGCTTGGTCATCCAGTTTGGAGGGATGGCCTGATCTCGGCAGGGTCTTGGTGGTACCATATGCCTTCCACTTCTTAATGATTGTCTTGACTGCACTCCAAAGGATATTTGAGGCCTTTGAAATATTTATATACCCATCCCCTGATCTGTGCCTTTCCACAACTTGATCCCGGAGGTCTTTTGAAATGTACTTGGTGCTCATGGTTGGGTCTTTGCTGTGAAATTCATTACCCAACAGAGGAAACCGACAGAAACAGCTGAGTTTATTCTGAAATAATCAGAATCACTAGAATTTAACATAGGTGGGGGGCAATTAACTTGGTGTGTGATTTTGAAGGGGATTGGTAACACCTGGGCTAATTTGCAATTACTATTGTAAGTGGGGGTGGATGCTTATCCAACCAAGATATTCTAGCTTTGTATTTTTAATTAATCTTCTGAAATTTGTAGAATATGTTTTTCACTTGGAAGTTGAGGGTTACATTATATAAATAAAGGTGTAAAAAGTCTGATTTAATACAATTTAATTACAGGCTACAAGGCAACAAAGGTGAAAATTTTGAAAGGGGGTGTACACTTCCCATAGACACCGTATGTACATACATACATACTAGTGGGGCATGCTTGCACACTGTAAGGAACTATTCGGGTGCATCCGATGTGCATACATAAAAAGCACAGGCTTTATAAATTTTGTGATGTGGATTGTGAGAGAGAGTTTATATATTTGATGAAGTGTATTGTGCTTGCATTCTGTAAGTAACGATATAAACAACTCAAGTAAATCAAGAATTAGTGATTGGAATGAGGTCTTTATTTAAAAAAATTTAAAGCTACAGTAATTTTTGATGTAAATATGGCAAAAGTTATAAAATAAGATGCAGAAGAGGTACGTGTTAGCGTTGCCGAGCAACCAGTTCAAGTGTAAGCTCCAATGTCTTGTCTTGGGTCACGTGACCCGCAATGAGACTGAGGCTGCACCAGCCGATTTTTACTCAGATATTTTCGTTTATGGAAATTTTCCAACGGTTTTGTGATTTTCCCTGGAATATTGGCTTTGTGTTACATCAGTTTGCAAAATTTCAGCTTTCTCCCGTACTTAGAAGGTGCTAAACATTTATATCAGTGAGTGAATCCATGCTTAAAAGACCTTCACATATCAGATACTAGCTGGGGCAACCCGGCGCTTCCTGGCTGGGTGCAAACCTTTTCCTGGTGGTGGTTTCGGAATGTGTTGGACATTGAAAAGCTATGGAGTTATTAGCCTCATGGTGGTTACCTTTTGCGTGTGGGCCAGCGGCAGCACTGCCTGAACCACATCCCAATATACACTTTATGGCAGCCTTTTGTTGCCTCAAAACGGATGTCGAGGCCAACGCGTGGTAGCTTAAAACCCAAAAGACCCAAAAGACCAAAGTGAATCATAACTTTCTTCCTTTTGGATAATTGCACCGTAAGAGAGGGAAAGAGACAAAGGAAGAGGGAGGGGTAAAGGGGGAGAGGGGAGAGAATAGACAGAGAAGAGAAATCAAGAATCATTGCTCACCTTCACCCCTTCGTTCCTCTTTTTCCCGCCTTTGGAACAAACTCCCGCACTCTCTTCAATCCCACTCTTCCCTCCATGTGTTCAAAACAGCTGTTCATCACCACCTCTTATCTTCTCCCATCCAAAACCACGATCTTTTCTTCCCCTGTTAATCCACCCCAAACCCACATCCTTCAAATTCCCTGCTTTCCTTCCTGAAAGTTCCTGTAATGTAAGGACCTGAAAGTCTCTGCAGTGTCCATCTTGTTTACCCTGTGTACCCCGTCTCATCCCTCTCCCTTCTACAAATCTCCTTATGTCTCTGTTCCCCATTGTTTTGTCCTTTCCTCTCCTGCCCCTCTTATCTCCTGCTCCCCTTGTTGTACATTCTGTGTGTTAGCTCTCATATGAGCCTTGACAATGTATACAAATATATATATATACATATATATATATATATATATATATATATATAATAATAATAATAATAAATATCGCCAACTCCCTGAACAAATTAAAAATTGTTGCTCTGACCAACTTCAATAAAATGTCAGGTTGCACGAAAGACGGGTCAAAAATGTTAACAGGCCGAGCCCACAATAAGGTGGAAAAATAATCAAAGTTGTTAAAAGTAGTTGGAGAAATATAGAGTCCATGTGTGCGCACACACCTGTTGGTTACTGACATGATTGAATGAAGTCGTTTCATACTTTGAGTGTTTCCTTATTTACATATTTTAATGTTAATTCGATCGTATGTCTCAATACACTATTTGCAATTTAAGGGACTGAGAGAAAAGAGCAGCTATTTCACACCCTATCACTCCCACTACTCACAGAGAGCTGGCAGAATTCCTGGCAGGAAACTCCCTCCCATTATGCCTGCTGGTAGAGCCGGGTCTTGGTGCTCGTGTCAGAGAAGAGGTGGCCAGGGCCCTGGTACGGTTTCTCCACGCTGTTGGTAAAGCCAAGGTATGCGGCTGCACATCTCTGTCCATTCTCTCCCTCTCCCCTCCTTAACCCCTCCCTCTGCCTTTGTCTCTTTCCCTCTCTTACTGTGCAATTATCCAAAAGGAAGAAAGTTATGATTCACTTTGGATTCCAACTTCTGATTATTGATTGAATTATTTCATTTGTACCTTGGTATGCTTTCATCCAATGATTTATTTTCTTTATAATTCTTCAAATCATTTTCTTTATCCCTCAGTTGTATTTGAAACAACCTGTTGTTTTTGTCTTTTTTCTCCTCTCACACCCTTTCCCAATTTCTTCTTCTTTTCCTGTGGCCACAGACAGATCCTTCATTAGAGGAAAATGTATCAATTTCTGTTATTGCTCTCCCATTCTGTGTTCCTCTATCCCCAGAAGCTGCTGATTGTGATGTCATGGCCGATCCAATGAGGTGTGATTATTTTGTGCAGCTCATGCTGTCTCGCCATTTTTACATTTCTTGATTTCTATCATCTTATCTGTTTCACTTTCTTTCCCCTTTTCCTTCCCGCTTTACTCCAGGAGTGGCTTGCAGGTTTCACACTGCTCCTCTGTCTTTCCCTTTACCTGTACCTGTCCTTGCTTTGCTCTCTTCATTTGACTCAGTGCACCCTCTCCCACTCACCTTTCCTTCCTTGGCACTCCCTCTCAACAGGAACTGCTTACAGAGCTTGTACTGGCTGAGCTAACAAGGTGTGGAGATAATGAGCTGCTGGTGTTTAGGGAGAACACACTGACGTCTCGTGCAGTGGAGGAATACATGAGGCTTATTGGCGATGCTTACTTGCGGGAGGTACTGGGTGAGGAATGACAAACACACACAAGGAAAGGAGGAGAAACCTGTGCATCTTCTTTCACTTTTACCTCAGTTCAGAAAGCACTTCAAGGAGTTGAGAATTCAACAAATATTTGAGAACCGCTGCATTGTAAGGTATCTGCAGTATATGACTGTTGTCATATTATATTGGCATGCATGAGGGACAGGGAGGGAGGGAGGGGGAGACATAAAGAGAAATAGAGACAGAGGGAGATGACAAAGAGAATAAGATACAAACAGAGAGAGGCGGAGAGAGAGGGGGATGGGAGATATAAAGAGAAATAGAGACAGAGAGAGGTTGATGAGAGGGAGATATATAGAGAGAGGTCGATGAGAGGGAGAGACAGATGGAGATATATAGAGAGAGAGGGAGATGTATAGAGATTTTTTTTCTTATTGTTGTTTAAGGAATCTGTTCCATAAGTTCTCCAAAACATGATTGACTCACTCCAACACTCACTCACTCCAACAGGACATTAACAGGTTGTTGTCCCTAACACAGGGGATTTTGTCCGTGTGCTGTACTGTACTGAGGAGGAGTGTGAGGTGGAACCTGCCAAGTGTTCTGTTGTGGAACTTCTTGCACACCGGCGCAACTTGCGCATCTGCTGTGAGCTCGTCCTTGGCAAAATCCTTTCCTCATACAGGTCCTGAAGGGAGATCAATGGTCTTTGTTGGAATTCCTGTCACACTCAGTTTTGTATTTTTCTTTATCTTTTTGTTTCGTCCCACAAATGTTGTTTCTCACTGAAAAATTTTATATTAGTATGATTGTACTGTCATAGTTTGTCTGTCTGGTTGTTTTTTGTTTTTGTCTGCCACTACTAGCACACATACATTCTTTGTCCCAGCTCTTGTTTTATTTTTTTTTTTAGATTTTTAGTTTCTCTTTGTTTTGTTTTTTCTTCTGTTTATCCATTTTTACATCAATGTTGATTAAAAGAACAAGTTTCGTCCAATAAAAAAGGAATCCCAATTATCTCGTATCTGACCTCTGCACCTTCATATGTTCATGCAAACACGTTCCCTCTCACACCTCTTCCTTATTCTACATCTCTTTCCTTTCATTCCCCATGCGCAGTTCTTTCCCAGTGGAGTTGCGTGCGGTGTTTGCCTCATGGCGCCGCCTGTGCGTGGCACGTGGTCGAGCGGATGCTGGTGAACGACTTATTAGCGCTGCCCTATTTCTTCGGTTCCTGGTCCCTGCCCTAGCGACTCCCTCACTCGCTGGACTACGACAGGAGGGACCAGAGGAACGTCCTGCTCGGACGCTCGCCCTCGTAGCCAGGGTCCTGAGCAATCTCGCGACATTCACAAAGTAAGAATATGCTTATTATTCACTCTTCTCATCAGGCACAGATCCAGTGAATGAAAACTAGGGTGGGGGTGGGAAATGTCGAGAGGGATCGAGGATTTTGTGCACTGGGGGGCTGATCTCGGAATTTCATTGAAATGGGAACATTAATAATTGGAGTAAATTAATAAATGGGGTAAATTAACAAATGTGGTAAATTAACAAATCGGATAAATTGATAAATAGGGTAAATTTCCAGGCGGGTAAATTAACATGTGATGCTTCTCACACAGGTATTTAAATCTGCAATCATTGTTCAGTGGAAGTTCAATAAATTCGAGATAAAAACCTTTCTCTCCCTCCTTGTCTCTTTCTTTGTCTATCCTCTCCATTGCCATAAGATTTGGGAGTCGTGAGGATTGCCTTGTCTTCATGAATGCTTTTTTGGAGCAGCAGTGTGGACGCTTACGGCAGTTTCTCGCAGAAGTAAGCCGTTCGGAGGTTGAGGATGATGCTTCTCGGACTCACTCCTTCGGTGGCCATATTGATCTCGGGCGGGAGTTGGCCACGCTGCATGCACTGCTTGCTGATGCGCTGCTCCCTGAGAAGGTGAAAACGGGAAACAGACGGGGCAGTGGCGTATAAGGGTTTCTGCCAAGATGGTGGTGGGATCGGTCGGTTGAGAGGGATCGGGCCCTCATCGATAAACGTCCATGCGGAGAATTTACCCTGAAATTATTGAAAAACAGGAACAGTGTGCATTGTTTATATGTTCGGGTTATGCCCATTTGATATTCCCATCTGAGCACTTGCATTTTAATGCTGGAATCCCTTGTTCAAATGTCGTATCATGTGTGGGTTTTTCTTTATCTCTGAATTATTTGTCTTTAAAAAGTAATGACTTCTCATATCCAACTAGAACGGCACTTTAGAGCACATAGTCTCACCTTGGGCATTCCTTCTGAACAAAAATACCATCGTTAACTGAACACGATACTGTTATGACCCACTGCTATTATGGCCCATATACCTGGATCATCCATGCACCCCATTATGTCATGTTGTTTCTTGGCATGGGTTATGAACGTCATAAATTTAATTCTTCACTCACATCCGGTCAGAGATCAGAGATATGAAGTTTCAGATAAGAATTTAAATTCAACCAATTATGGCTGGAATACCACTTCTCCGATGACATCATCATTATCACTCTATATACCTTATTGAGGAGTTCATGACATGGGCCAAGTTTCAATTTTTTTAGTTGACTAGTTTTGGAGAAAATCATGTCCAATTTTTTTCCTTTTAATCCAATGTGGCTGCCATGTAATGTGACCTATGATGTCATAAATTAAATTCCTCATTCACATCCGGTCATAGATCAGACATATGAAGTTTCACATTTTTGGATAAGGATTTCAAGTCAACCAATTTTGTCTGGAATACCACTTCACGAATGACATCATCGAAATTACCATATATTCCCCATGGGAAGTTGATGACATATGCCAACTTTTAATTATTTCCATTGAGCGGTTTTGGTGAAAAGGATGTACAATTTTTTTCCATTTAATCCAACATGGCTGCCATACCATGTGGCCCATGATGTCAAAGTTAACAGGAAAATATTCTCCATGTGGAGACCCTCCTATATTTAAACTTTTGCATCTATCGGACAAAGGTTGCCAGTTTCCGGTTCTGGGTTTGGAGCGTCGACAGGTCTCCTTCGGGGCTCTCTGCTGACGATCTCAAAGTTAAGTTTCCGGTTGTTATCTGTCCCGTTTTAACTGTTTATTTTTCAAACCTACATGTTACTGTGTGTTCCTAATTCGGTTTTGTTTCAAAAATCGTGCTATTTTGTGAGATTTTGTCGACCTTGTCTTACTGGGTGCTTGAGGCCTACCCTTGAGGCTTGAGGCCGACCGGTTCCCCTCGGTGTACGATCCTGTTTATTTGTTTTTTCTCCCCATTACCTTCAATTTCTATATTCCCCACTTTCCTAATGTCCCCCATCCCTCCCAGCAAATGACTATTTCTTATCTTAAATCAAAAAAACAAACAAACAAACAAAAAAAAACACGACCTTTCCCCTTACACACTCACGAGTCTCGATTTTCTTCTTCTTCTTCTTCTTCTTCTTCTTCTTCTTCTTCTTCTTCTTCTTCTTCTTCTTCTTCTTCTTCATCTCTTCTTCTTCATCTCTTCTTCTTCCTCTTCTTCTTCTTCCTCGATTTTATCCACAACACTTCCATGACCTAATCTGTTGAAAACTCTCTCAAACATTAATAATAATAATAATAACAACAAAAAACGATCTCTAATAATGCTTCATCTTCCTCTTTCACACATGTGGTACTCTTTACTGTATCATTATACACTACTCTTCTGCTATTGAAACAGACTGCTCTCAATTCGACCTGTCCTTCATACCTTGCCGAAAAAATCCAACTGTTACAGCGTTTCTTCTCTCCATTCTCTGAATTCGCCTTTATTGCATCCATCAAGAATTGTGTTAAATAGCATCGCTGACCAAAAACTTTAAAAAAAAAACCAAAAACAGTTTGCTATGAATGTTTGCTTTCCATCAACCATTCTTTTTTTCCAACTTCAGTGCCAACTCACCCCTCTCACCCCTCACTCTCAAAGAAACCATCCCACTCTTCTCCCTCCAAGCCTCCCTCTCACCTCTTTTTTTTTTTTTTTTT
Organism: Eptatretus burgeri; assembly: GCF_056783735.1. Lineage (NCBI taxonomy): Eukaryota > Metazoa > Chordata > Myxini > Myxiniformes > Myxinidae > Eptatretus > Eptatretus burgeri. The sequence continues at coordinate 1,197,742 of NC_140976.1, read as the reverse complement.
TTTTTTTTTTGTATACCTTGATCGAGGCTCGTATGAGAGCTAACACACAACTCACAGCAAGTAGGCATGAGACAAGAGGGGCGGGAGTGGAAGGGACAAAACAGTGGGGAACAGACACATTAGGTGAACTGTGGAAGGGAGAGGGATGGGGATGGGACGGGGAACATGGCAAAGAGAAGATGGACATTTCAGGGACTTTCAGGAAGGAAAGCAGGAGAAATGAAGGAAGTGGGCTTGGGTGGATTATCGGGGGTAGAAAAGATCGAGGATTTGGATGGGGGAAGATAAGAGGTGGTGGTGAACAGCTGTTTTGAAAGCCTGGAGGGAAGAATGGGAAAGAATAGAGTGAGGAAGTTTATTCCAAAGGCGGGAAAAAAGAGGAATGAAAGAGTGAAGATGAGCAGTGATTCGTGCTATTGGTAGTTTTACCAGAAGGGGGTTGTTGGCAGACCTTGAGCGCCCTGTGGAAATGTGGTGGGGACAAATCGCAGAGAGAGCAGGGGGGCAAGGCTGGAGAGGAGTCGGTAGAAGATAGAAAGACCACCGACCAACCTGCGGTGATTGAGTGAGAGGCCCAAAGACTCAGCTTCATTGCGGGAGATGCTGATGATCTTAAATGCCCTGGTTTCGACAGCGTGAAGCCGAGAAAGGTGGGAGGCAGGAGCACCAGCCCAGAGGGGAGAGCAGTACTCCATCAGGCTACGGACAAAAGCTTTGTAAGTGGTCAGGAGCTCAAGAGGGCCGAGGAAGGACTTAGCACGACGGAGGATTCCCAGTCGGCGACTGGTTTTTGAGGCAAGGTTGGAAATGTGACTTTCCCAGGAAAGGTCATGGCAGATAGTGAGACCTAGAAGCTTGAAAGAAAAGACTTCTTCCAGAGGATTGTTGAGAAAGTGGATGGGGGGTTTTGTAAACGGTCCTTTCGAAGAGACATAGTGAGAGTGTGAGATTTGTCTGGATTGAAAGACATGTTCCACGTGTTGGACCAGTTTGTGATTTTATCCAGATCTGCAGTGAGTGAAGAAGCTGCTGCTTGCCGGTCTGAGGGATGACAGATGGTACGGCAGAGGGTGGAGTCATCGGCAAAGAGAAATAGAGGATTTTCCAGAGAGTCCGAGAGATCATTGATGAAAACCAGAAAAAGAACAGGGCCCAGAACGCTACCTTGAGGAACTCCAGCCTGCACAGGAAGAGGGGTTGCACACAGCCTGCACCTCTCTCAAAAACTCCCCCCTCACCTTTCTCCCACCATTCATCCCCCTCACTCATCCTTCTCAAAGTTGCCCCCCCCTCCCATCCACAAAGCGGCCTCCTTCCACTGCCCTCAAACCTCCATCTCTTCATTCCACCTCCTCAAATCCTCAAATGCCTTCTTCCCCCTCTCTTGTCCCCCTTCTCCCCCAGCACCAGCGAGCCTTTTCCCCTCCTAATTCGGCCCCGTCCCCTAGCTATTCTGCAATCCCCCACACTCTTTCAACAACCCTCCTTACCTCCCCCCCTCATCCCTTGTCCTACCCTCCCCCTCCCCCACCCCCTGCAGCCAAAGCCTCCTCCCCCCACCCCCTGCACCCAAAGCCTCCTCCCCTACCTCTTCATCAAAAGTGTGGACCTCAAATATCCGGGGCCTTCGCTCAAACCTTTCAGATCTTTCCATACAGGTTGCCACTGACAAATCAGACATAATGTGCCTAACAGAAACTTTCCTCCGCCAAGACATGTCTGACTCCAAAGTATCTCTCCCTAGTTACTCCCTCCTCCGGTATGACAGACCTGAGCCTCGTCCTGGTGGAGGTGTTGCTCTCTTCATCAAAGACTCCATTCCTCACTCTCCATGCACTGCCCTCACTCCCCCACACCCCCAGGAATACCTCTGGCTATGGCTTCCCCTCCACTCCCACTCATGTTTATATGTGTACTGTACCGTCCACCAAACAGTGATGACTCCATCTACACCTCACTATCCGAAAACATGGACCAACTTCTATCTTCTCATCCAAACTCTGTCTTCCTCATATGTGATGACTTCAATTGTCATCATGCCAGGTGGCTATGTGTGGGTACCTCTCTCACCTGTCATGGCACCTCCGCAAAAGCTTTCTGCGACTCATTGGGACTGACTCAATCGGTAAACTTCCCGACCCAGATCTCAACTCCATCTCTTCTGGATCTGATTTTGACAAATTTCCCTGACAATATCTGCTGCTCTTCCTCTGCTCCAATCGGTTCTTCTGGCCATGTCCTTGTCAAAGTGGACATCTCTCTGGCTATTATCAGAGAACCACCTCACTGCCATTGAGTCTGGCATTTCACTCAGGCCGACTGGCAGGTTCTCCAAGCGGCCATCAAACTTACAGACTGGTCTCCTATCACCACTTTCTCAAACATCAACTCATCCTGGGAATTCTTTCAAAGAAACTTGCTCTCCCTCATGCACAGATTTATCCCCTCTCGTCTTCAGTTGTCCTCCCCTCCCTCCCACCCTTGTTTGGTGAAGCTTGTGGTGAGGCAGTTGTCCTGAAACAACTTGCCTTTGCCTCATGGAAAGCAAACCCAACTGAGGGAAATCTCAGTTCCTTCCATAAAGCTCAGAACAAGTGTGTATCTACCCTGATGAGAGCCAGAAAACAACATCTTTCTAATCTCAAGTCTGAACTCTCAAAGCTCTCTCCTTCCTCAAAATCCTGGCGGCATCTAATCAAATCTATTTCTGGTGAATGTTAGCTCTCCATCCCTTCACTTACCTCAAATAGCCGCACTGCTGATACCGCACATGAAAAAACTGAATGCCTAAACTCGGTGTTTGCAGCTAAATCTTGTGTCCAAAACCCATCACTTTCTCTACCCACCTTACCCAGTCACACCCAACTGTCCCTGGACTCTGTGTGCTTTTCTCCTGACAAGGTAGAGAGCGTGCTGTCAAACGTCGACTCAGATTCGGCAACCGGTCCAGATGGCATCAGCCCACGTGTCCTCAAAGCCTGCTCTTCTGCTCTTGCTCACCCTCTCTCTGTTCTATTCACCCTCTCATTTGATCAAGGTCATCTGCCATCTGCTTGGAAATCAGCAAACATCACTGCCCTGCATAAAAAAGGTGCAAAAACAGATCCCTGCAACTTCAGACCAATCAGCCTTCTCCCAATCATCAGCAAGGTTATGGAATCCATCATCGCTTCAGACATTAAATCCTTCCTTTTCTCCAATGGCCTGATTTCTGATCATCAATTTGGTTTCAGACCAGGTCACTCTACCCTGGATATGCTGCTTCTGCTCTCCCATCAATGGATGGAGGTCCTCAATGCCAGACAGGAAATCCGAGCCATATCCCTGGACATATCATGTGCTTTTGACACGGTCTGGCTCCCTGCCCTGCTCACCAAACTCTCTTCCTATGGTATCCAAGGCCATCTCCACTCATGGCTCGCAGACTTCCTCTCCTATCGCAGTCAACGTGTGGCCCTAAATGGAGTTCTTTCATCCTCTCTTCCTGTCCAAGCTGGAGTTCCTCAAGGTAGCGTTCTGGGCCCTGTTCTTTTTTCTGGTTTTCATCAATGATCTCTCCGACTCTCTGGAAAATCCTCTATATCTCTTTGCTGATGACTCCACCCTCTGCCGTACCATCGGTCATCCCTCAGACCGGCAAGCAGCAGCTTCTTCGTTCAAGGCAGATCTGGATAAAATCACAAAAGGGTCCAACATGTGGGACATGTCTTTTAATCCAGACAAATCTCACACTCTCACTATGTCTCTTCAAAAGAACCGTTTAGAAAAACCCCCCATCCACTTTCTCAATAATCCTCTGGAAGAAGTCCTTTCTTTCAAGCTTCTGGGTCTCACAATCTGCCATGACCTTTCCTGGGAAAGCCACATTTCAAACTTCGCCTCCAAAGCCAGTCGCCGACTGAGAATCCTCCGTCGTGCAGTCCTTCCTCGGCCCACCTGAGCTCCTGATCACTTACAAAGCTTTAGTCCGCAGCCTGATGGAGTACTGCTCTCCCCTCTGGGCTGGTGCTCCTGCCTCCCACCTTTCTCGGCTTCTCGCTGTGGAAACCAAGGCATTTCGGATTATTGGCATATCCCGCAATGAGGCTGAGTCTTTGTGCCTCTCACTCAATCACCGCAGGTTGGTCGGTGGTCTTTCTGTCTTCTACCGTCTCCTCTCCAGCCTCGCCCCCCCCCCTGCTCTCTCTGCGATTTGTCCCCACCACATTTCCACAGGGCGCTCAAGGTCCGCCAACAACCCCCTTCTGGTACACCTACTAAAATCACGAATCACTGCTCACCTTCACTCTTTCATTCCTATTTTTTCTCGCCTTTGGAATAAACTCTCACTCTATTCATTCCCATTCTTCCCTCCAGGCCTTCAAAACAGCTGTTCACCACCACCTGTTATCATCCCCCATCCAAATCCTTGATCTTTTCTACCCCCGATAATCCACCCAAGCCCAATTCCTTCAATTCACCTGCTTTCCTTCCTGAAAGTCCCTGTAATGTCCATCTTGTATTCCCCATGTTCCCAACCCCATCCCTCTCCCTTCCACAGATCTCCAAATGTCTCTGTTCCCCACTGTTTTGTCCTTCCCACTCCCGCCCCTCTTGTCTCAGGCCCCCTTGCTGGGCATTGTGTGTTAGCTCTCATACGAGCCTCGACAAGGTATACAAAAAAAAAACAAAGGTTGCAGAGAAAAACATTTTAAAATGCAATGGTTGAATTTGTGGTGTAGTCTGCGGGCCTACGGGGAGGGACATGATGGTGATGCATGATGGGCGTGATGATTGGAGGAGTGGTTGTGGTGGTTATCGTATCTGCAAGGGATATAGGGTGTGCACGCCGTCTGAGGCGTCGTAGTAATGCTGGAGTCGGCCGGCTCGTGAGTGTACCGAATACGGAATAAAGGGGAGCCGCGGGCACAGTACGCCCGCGCTCGCACTCGTGCAACACAGCCCGGCTCGACTGTTCCTCCGCTTCGTGTCTGCCTGCTAAGCATCTCCCATTTCAGTACAGTACAGTTGGCGACGAGGATTTCGGATCGGCGTGTGTAAAGGCGGCAAATGACCCGTGCGGTTCCAAGCTACGGAGCCAAAGGTCTCGCCAGCGCGAACATGGCAGAGGGTCGGTGCACGGCAAACGTACGCGTGCCCGCCTTCGTCGGAATCGACTTCGGCCACGTCGAGTGGGCAACGTTCGTTCGTTTGGTTCATTTTCCTGTTCGTTTTGTCGAGGACACACGTTTCGGCTCGAACGCGGCGTGGGACGTCGCGCAAGCTCTGGAGAATGTCCGAGGTCTCGATGGTCGGGGCACAGCAGATGGTCTAGGGGTCGTCGCGATGGGCCAGGCACGCACGGCCATGCGCACGGTCTGCGGCGCGGGTCGTGGGCGAGCGTGGCAATGCAATCACTCGGACGGCGGTCTGAGCTCTCGAGGTCGTCTACGGTGTGTGGGCCGAGGGTCATCGCCCATTATTACGGTCATAGATGGCGGTGTGCGAAGCGATCCTTCCATCCCGGGTCGAGACCTGCTTGCAATTGATCCGGAGATGACAAGATCAGTGGCAGGGGGGGGGGGGGGAAGTGAGCGAGGCACGGATCGGGTGTCGAATTGAGTCCACTCGTGCTGGCCGCGCATCGCATTCGGCTGTGCCGTGCAAATTCACGACAGAGGAGCGTCCGGCACGGTTCAGAGATCGTTTTATTTCTGGTCTGCGAGCAGCCATCCTACGGTTGACCGACATCACATTCGACTCGGCGGTCGCGACTGCTTCATCTGTCGAGCAGACACTCACGGATGTCCGCGCCATGGCTGGCCAGGACGTAATGAGTAGCTCCAGCTGGAGCATGGCGGCTAATCCCGAAGGCCACGCGGTGACCGCGCAAGTCCGCGCGATGGCTCAAGTGCCGCAGGGTGCTCGCGCGCCTAGCGGTGTGGGACGAGGGCGCGCACCGCAGCACGGTCGCACCGGGAGCGAAGGGGCACCGCAGCACGGTCGCACCGGGGACGAAGGGGCACTGCAGCAGGACCCCGGTGACCTGGAGATCAGCCTGCAGCCGGGGCATGACGATGCCGGCGAGCCAGAGCAGGAGCCGGACCCGGCGAGCCGGACCCTTTTGGGTCGGAATGGGTTCCGGTTCGTACCTCCAGATGTGCCAGTGCTCTCTTCGAGACCTTCGTCGAGTACTGAGGGCGAGGCGCTGGCGGCGGGGGCCGCGTCGATGCAGCGGGAGCGACCGTTCGTTGCTGCCTGCGGCGGTGATGTGCGCTCCAGGATCAGCTCTCGCGATGAGTTCCCGCGCTTCGTTCGCGATGAGTTCCCGCGCTTCGGCAGGGTTCGTGAGGCAATGCGCGTCAGTGTTGTTCAGGCAGCTTCAACAGGTGGCGGTGAGCCCGTGGCGTTAAAGGGAGTCGTGAGTCGCAACATCAAGTCGACAACCAAGAAACGGACTCGTGATGTGGGTTGTGGGTTGTTGTTCAGGGCATATATGTTTTTCCTTGCTCTAGTGATGCAGTTTAACATTGTTGAAATAAGTGCCAGCAGTTCTCATGTGAAAGTGCATTTGGCGGGGATCAGTCAATGGAGTTGGTGTTATGATCAATGTGATGTGGGGGCGAAAAAAGAAGGTTTATTGGCCTCCAGTTGCCCCAGGCCGCAGGTACTTGCTTTGTCATGTGCTGGGATTTTATCAAAAAAGCGCGCTGTACGGAAAAATGAGTTTGCAATACTTCGAATAATGTTCGTAGTGATTTATAACGAGCCTATGATTGCAGTGTGGTTTAAGTGGAGTTGCTCCCGTCTAGCGGCCGTGTGGGTCTCGGAGGTCGACTCAGGACCAAGATTGGTGCCCTGGTTGGCGTTACCCTCACCTCTGGTTGCGAGCGCAGCTCTCTGTGTTCGCTCAAGGCCGTTTGGACGGGCGTTGGCGTCTCAACTGATTGTGGTGCGTGAGTTGTTTTGGCGCATTAAATGCATGCAGCCAGCGGCGCTGTTCAGTGCCCCCGACCAAGGTCTAAGGCTGGCGCCACGGCTTCCAGATAGCGGGCTGCCGGCCTCGGGATGTTTATCTACGTCGGGTCTGCCTGGGGGGAGTGGGCCAGAGGCGTTTGATGGGGCCGGGGGAGGTTGGCTCGAAAGGTCGTTACGACCTTGGCGAGGGCCATGTCAGCATGGGCCGCCTGGGGGCGTTTTTGCTGCGTAGTGCTGCTGTGCTTCTCATTTTGCTACTTCATATCGGTAACGCGGTCAGACCTGGCCTTTGCTGCTCCACTCGCTCGCATCGACACATTATATGATGTGGTGTGCCATTATACTTCGCTATTGGTCATTTTATTTTCATGATTATTATACCGAAGTCCTTATAATGCTTCTTATATTGGTGGTCATTTAATAATCATACTTTTAGGAGGGAGGAGTGTGGTGTAGTCTGCGGGCCTACGGGGAGGGGCATGATGGTGATGCATGATGGGCGTGATGATTGGAGGAGTGGTTGTGGTGGTTATCGTATCTGCAAGGGATATAGGGTGTGCGCGCCGTATACACCTACTACAGACTACACCACAGAATTTACTGACCTGTGATGCAAATGCTGTTCAAATTTCAAGTCAACTGGATGAAAATTGACGATTTTAGAAATTCGGCCAATGTTGGCCTTAAAAATAATTGGTGGTTGAATTTATAGACCTGATTTGCAAATGCTCTTCATATTAAATTCAATCAGATGAAAATTGATGATTTTAGAAATTCGAGAAAGTTGTTGATCTTTGGTCTGTGTTGACGTTTTGACCCCAAAATCAATAGGTTTCTTACTTATGACCATGAAAGGACTTCTTCAAGAGGGTTGTTGAGAAAGTAGATGGGGAGGGGGGGGTTCTAAACGGTCCTTTCGGAGAGACATAGTGAGAGTGTGAGATTTGTCAGGGTTGAAAGACATGTTCAACGTGTTTGACCAGTTTGTGATTTTACCCAGATTTGTAGGGAGTGAAGAAGCTGCTGCTTGCTGGTCTGAGGGATAAAAGGTGGTACAGCAGAGGGTGGAGTCATCAGCAAAGAGATAAAGAGGATTTTCCAGAGAGTCAGAGAGATCATTGATGAAAATCAGAAAAAGAACAAGACCCAAAACACTGCCTTGAGGAACTCCAGCCTGGATAGGAAGAGGGGATGAGAGAACGCCATTAAGGGCTACACGTTGGCAGCAACAGGACAGGAAGTCTGCGAACCATTAGTGGAGATGTCCGTGGATACCATCGGAAGAGAGTTTAGTGAGCAGGGCAGGGTGCCAGACCATATCGAAGGCTCACGATATGTCTCGGGAGATGGCTCTGATTTCATGTCTGGCATTGAGGATCTCCATCCATTGTTGGGAGAGCAGAAGCAGCATATCCAGGGTAGAGTGACCTCGTCTGAATCCAAATTGATGATCGGAAATCAAGCCATTGGAGAAGAGGAAGGATTTAATGTCTGAAGCGATGATGGATTCCATAACCTTGCTGATGATTGGTGGAAGGCTGATTGGTCTGTAGTTGCAGGGATCTGTTTTTGCACCGTTTTTGTGCAAGGCAGTAATGTTTGCTGATTTCCAAGCAGATGCAGATGACCTTGAGTAAATGAGAGGGTGAATAGAACAGAGAGGGTGAGCAAGAGCAGCAGAGCAGGTTATTAGGACACGTCGACTGATGACGTCTGGACCGGTTGCAGAATCTGAGTCGAAGTTTGAAAGCAAGCTCTCGACCGAGTCAGGAGAAAAGGACACAGTGTCCAGGGACTATTGGGTGTGACTGGGTAAGGTGGATACAGAAAGCAATGGGTTTGGGACACGAGATTTTGAAGCAAACACAGAGTTTAGGCATTCAGCGTTTTCACGTGCAGTGTCAGCTGTGCAGCCATTTGAGGTAAGGGAGGGGATGGAGGGGGGACATACACAAGAAACAGACTTAACTAGACACCACTAGGGTTGGGAGGAGGGAGACAGGTTTGAGAGTTCAGACTTGAGATGAGAAAGATGTTGTTTTCTGGCTCTCCTGAGGATAGATACACACTTGTTCCGAGATTTGTGGAAGGAACTGAGATTTCCCTCAGTTTGGTTTGCTTTCCATGAGGCAAAGGCAAGTTGTTTCAGGACAACTGCCTCACCACAAGCTTCAGTGAACCAAGGGCGGGAGGAAGGGTAGGACAACTGAAGACGAGAGGGGATAAATCTGTGCATGAGGGAGAGCAAGTTTCTTTGAAAGAATTCCCAGGAAGAGTTGATGTTAGAGAAAGTAGAGATAGGAGACCAGTCTACAAGTTTGAGGGCTGCTCGGAGACCCTGCCAGTCGGCTTGAGTGAAATGCCAGACTCGACGGCGGTGAGGTGGTTCTCTGATAATAGCCAGAGAGATGTCCACTTTGACAACGACGTGGTCAGAAGAACCGATTGGAGCGAAGGAAGAACATCAGATATTTTCAGGGAAATTTGTATGAAGTATGAAGGTTGCTTTGAGAGGGAGGTGTGAGAGGGAAGCTTTGAGAGGGACGGGAGACGATAAGAGTATGCACGGCCAAAGTTTATGAGGGCGATGAGAGAGGTGGGGAGAGGGGAAGGATGAGACTTGGTCGTGGTATGGTGAAGAAGGGAGCGGGCAGGGTGAGATACAAGATTTGAGGGGTTGCGAAGAGGGGGAGGTGTGACGAGAGGAAAGAGGAGCATGTTTGTTGTGTTGAGTGTATTGACTGAGAGAGTGAGATATCTGTTCGGTTAGAATTGAGTCCACAGATGTTAGAACACCACACACTTTAGGACAACACAGGAGGAGCTGATACTGAAGCAAGCAGAAGATAATGAAGATGTGCTAAGAGCCCATTAAATGTGTAATTTCAAAGGGTTCTAAAGGGTAAATCAAATTGTGTTTGCAACGTTTTAGAAAAAATACCGCTTCATCTTCTGGAATGCTTGACATCATCGATTACTGTCTCGACTGGAGCAGGTACTGGAACACAAGATCAATCTCGATGTTCAACTTGTAAATATATGGCAGCACTCACTAAATAAATCAGTGGAAAAAAATTTTCTGATTAATATCATTTTTCCTCATGTCACAATTTAAGATCTGAGCATGTGATGAATAACCTATTATATTTTTATATACAATGGAGGAGATGCATAATTCAGTAATTTTTGTTTTTATTTTATTTTCCCTGTTTTTCACAAACAAGGGTGACTCCCCATTGCTGGTGGCACTTGGATCACAGCTGGACCCTCTGCCAAGGATCCTAGCTGCTGTAAGGGAAGCCCAAAGGCGACCAGCACCTGCCTCGGCACATGCACGACGTGTCTATTGGGCCAATGGTCTTCAGAGATCCTTTGATGATAAACTTCATCAACCCAGGTTCTTTTCTTTTTTGTAAAGTTTGTTGTAATCAATAAAAATATCCCTTGAACAAGTCATTAGGTCAGCTGTTCCATTTTGCATCCAATGGTATTATTTACAAATACTGGTTTTGGGACAGTTTCCAAATTCCTTTTGGTTTTGAAGGGATTATTGAACACCTTTTCCTTTATTACCTTTCCTGATCTTTTACTGCCATTGAAGTCCAATGAATGCTGAGCCAATAGGAGGTCAAATCAGATGTGAGAGATGAGAAAGTATAGGTAGTGGACAAAAAAACGGAAACACCAATGTAAGTCACTCAATAGGGCATTGGGACGCCACATGCGGGCCAGTCTGGTCTGTATGCGCCATGACAGAGTCCACCAGCATTTGGAATTCTGCAGGAAGGATGCGGCACCATTCTTCCATGAGAAAGTCAATCAACACACCTGTTTGATGGTGGTTGAAAATGCTGTCTCAGGTGTCGTTCCAGAATATCCCATAAATGCTCAATTGGGTTTAGGTCTGGTGACTGAGAAGGCCATGACATATGGGTAACATCAATGTCATGCTCATCAAACCATTGAGTCACCACATGTGCTCTGTGGATGGGTGCATTGGGGGTGGGGAGGGGTCTCCTCTTGTAGCTATGCTTGCCATAATTATAGGTAACCAGACCTGTGTCGCATTTTCATACATGACCCAAAGTATACTGGCATGTTATTGGTTTAAATAACACATGAGCCACACCTGTGTGGAAGCTGTTGCTTGGTGTCTCTCATTTACCCAGGTGTTTCCATTTTTTTGGCCACTACCTTAACTTCAATGCCAACGTGGAACTTTTTCTGATCCACATACTTTCGTTTTTTGATCAATTCCCCGTTTTTTTCATTCCTTGAATGCCCTCTTCTTTTCACAGTTCATCTGATGCCATTGTCCGACTTCCAACCCCAACTCCAGCAAATGAAGAGCTATATTTTGTTACAAAACCAGCAACATCATCAAATCAACCAGCTCCTGGCTCTTTCCAGGCTACACCAGCACCTCAGGCTTCTCGGGCTGAACGAGACGACTCCCCATGGAGTCTCCTTGGAGCTGGGAGTCGCTCGAGTTTACTCGACCAAGCTCCAGATGGCCCGGGGCAGGCTTGGTCTCGCCTTCCTCCATGTCCTGGTCCTCTCTCCTTCCAAAACCCTGCATACCAGCTTGAGGGTCCGAATGTTGGTCCAGAAATGTCCCAAGCTCCGTGGCTTGAACATACTGATGGCAGCCGTGGTTCAGTTGGTTCCTGCACACATGGTGATGCATCTGGAGCAGACTATGCCACACCAAGACCCGGTCCAGACTTTCCTTCGATGCCTGCTCAGCGGCAGCCAAGTGTTGCTTTTGGTGCAGACTTTGTTGGGCTTGGAGGTCCAGCACGCCAGGTTTCGGTTGCCTATGGTCCAGACTATGGTCTGGCACGCCAGACAAGCATGGCAGTCCCCATTTCAACTGACTATGGGCTTGCTCGGCAACCCAGTGTTGGAGTGCCAACAGATTACTCAGCGGCCACACGGCAGCAAAGTTTGGGTCTCGCATCTGATTATGGCCCAAGCCGTCAAGCATCTGTTGCTCAGTTTACAGCTGAGTATCCTGGCCCCACACGCCAGGCCTCAGTGGCTTATGGGCCAGATTACGGGCCTGCCCGTCAAATGAGTGGCCCTCCACCTGCTGCCGAATTTTCAGCCTCTTATGGCTCAGACTATGCTGGTCGTCAAGGCAGTTTAGGTCTTGGGCCAGATATGGGTCTTGCTCGACAAGCAAGTGTTGGAATACAAGACTTTCCAGCTGCCCCTCGCCAGCCTAGCTTGGCCCTTGGATCTGAATTTGGACCTGGTCGCCAAGCTTCAGTTGCTCAGTTTGCACCTGATTTTTCTGGCCCAACACGTCAGGCCTCAGTTGCCTATGGCCCAGATTATGGCCTTGCTAGACAACCAAGTATACCAGCCCAACCACCAGAATCTTATCCACAACCTTATCCCCGCCAACCAAGTGTTGGGCTAGACTTTGGACCTGGCCGCCAGACCTCCGTTTCTCAATTTCCATCAGAATATGCTGGCCCTACACGCCAGGCATCAGTTGCTTATGGTCCAGACTTTCCTGGTCCACCAGGGCGGCAAACAAGTTTAGGTCTTGGTTCAGAGTTTGCTGCAGGGCGTCAAGCTTCAATTGCTCAATTTCCAGCTGAATTTACAGGCCCAACTCGCCAATCTTCAGCCCCAGCACTTCAACCAGTGGAATATGGGAGGCAAGGTCTCGACTTTGGTAGACCAGATTTCCAGGGTGGCAGAGGGGCAACTCCCGTGGTTCCTGGACAGCCAGGGTATCCAGTACTTAGGCAGCACAGTGCTGGCCCTGATTGGTTGGGACCTCGACAACCCCCACGTCAGCTGAGTGCAGGTCCAGTGCTTATTGGGCGGCAGGAGAGTGCATGGGGAGAAGGACCCGGAACTGGTGGAGAAAGGGATAGAGTGGCGGCTGGATACGGCCATGAGGTGTGGTCGATTTTCGTTGCTGGTTTTCCCACTTGTTTCTTTCGGGTTTTCCCATTTATTTATTCTTCTGTCCTTTTTTCGCTCCTCCTTTGTTGTCCAACATACTGCCCTAATTGCCATTTGTTTGGCTTCCAAGTGCTCAGAAACTTAATGCTGTTGTCAGGTGGTGCTTTTCTTCTCACAAAAAAACCTTTTTCCTTGGTGTTACACAATGCTCAGGCAATAGGTGTGAGCTCCTCACTCTCACCAGAAGAGCGAACTGCCTCCTGGTTGGTCAGCATGCTGAACATGGCAGATGATGGAGAAAATGCAAGTTATCGTGACGCTGGAGACAAAGTGAGTTCTCAACCTTACCTTTCCATCAGATATAACTTACAGAAAGGTGAACACAATACCAGCATGCATGTATCAGTTGTATCACTGTCTGTTACAGAGCTCTTACTTCCCTCAGATTTGAATGATTTTACTGTGAATAATTTTGTCTTGCAATTCAGGATATCCATCTAGTTTGAAAAGAACACCGAAGACTGGTTATTCCAAGCCATTTGATATTGCCTTTAGGATGGGCGTTTGGGTTTGGTTTTTA
>NC_140976.1:1071783-1179283 GCF_056783735.1 Eptatretus burgeri | reverse complement strand
ACATCCTCTTGGGGGCCCTCGAGGTGCTGAATGAGGAGTCGGAGCCGTTGGGATTACGGATTTCTTGGGTCAAAACAAAGATCCAGGCTTTCGGTGACATATTGGATGTTGCTGTCCTGTCTGTGTCTGTTTGTGGTGAGGATGTTGAGGTCGTGGATAGATTCACTTACCTTGGCAGTGATATTCATGTCTCCGCAGGTTGTGAGCCGGAGGTCAATAGATGTCTGGGTCGGGCCTGGGGAGTCATGGATTCACTGGATCATGGGGTGTGGCGCTGCCGGTACCTGTGCGGGAGGACGAAAGTCCGAGTCTTCAGGTCCTTGGTACTTCCAGTCTTGCTCTATGGGTGCGAGACTTGGACTTTGACCAAGGATCTGAGACGGAGACTTAATTCCTTTGGTACCAGGTCTCTTCGGAGAATCCTTGGCTATCGCTGGTCGGATTTTGTGTCCAACGAGCGGTTGCTGAGAGAGACTCGGATGAGATTTGTTACCTGCATAGTCCGTGAGCGTCAGCTGCGGCTGTATGGACATGTGGCTCGTTTTCCTGACGCTGATCCTGCTCACCAGATTCTCTCAGCGAGGGAGTCTCATGAGTGGAGGAGGCCAGTGGGCCGACCACGTGCCTCATGGTTGCAGCAGGTTGACCATCATCTCAAGGAGATGGGGATGGGCCTGGCATCTGCCTGGGGGATGGCCAGACGGAGGCCCCTGGAGTACCGGCGGAAAGTGGACGCAGCGACGCGCTGTTCTGGCACATGCTCCCATACCTGACCTGACCTGACCAGGTTGGCTGAAAACAGTTGGACCAGGTCTGGTATGGGAGCATGTGCCAGAACAGCGCATCACTGCGTCCACTTTCCACTCCAGGGGCCTCTGTCTGGCCATCCCCCAGGCAGATGCCAGGCCCATCCCCATCTCCTTGAAATGCCGGTCAACCTGCTGCAACCATGCGGCACGTGGTCGGCCCATTGGCCTCCTCCACTCACGGGACTCCCTCGCTGAGAGAATCTGGTGAGCAGGATCAGCGTCAGGAAAATGAGCCACATGTCCATACAGCCGCAACTGACGCTCACGGACTATGCAGGAAACAAATCTCATCTGAGTCTCTCTCAGCAACCGCTCGTTGGACACAAAATCCGACCAGTGATAGCCAAGGATTCTCCGAAGAGGCCTGGTAACAAAGGAATTAAGTCTCCGTCTTAGATCCTTGGTCAGAGTCCAAGTCTCGCATCCATAGAGCAAGACTGGAAGCACCAAGGACCTGAAGACCCGGACTTTCGTCCTCCCGCACAGGTACCCACAGCGCCACACCCCATGATACAGTGAATCCATGACTCCCCTGGCCGGACCCAGACGTCTATTGATCTCTGAATCACAGCCAGCAGAGACATGAATATCACTGCCAAGGTAAGTGAATCTCTACACGACCTCAACATCCTCACCACAAACAGACACAGACAGGACAGCAGCATCCAAGATGTCATTGAAAGCCTGGATCTTAGTTTTGACCCAAGAAACCCGTAATCCCAGCGGCTCCGACTCCTCATTCAGCACCTTGAGGGCCCCCAAAAGGATATCTAAACTCTTAGCAAAGATGACTGCATCATCTGCAAAATCAAGGTCTGAGATCTTGACAATCCCAAACGATGCACTGTAGCTTGATCTCTCCGACATCCTCCCTAGAATCCAGTCCATACAAGTGCTGAAAAGTGTGGGGCCAGTACACACCCCTGACGAACTCCAGTAACAACTGAAAATAAGTCAGAGATGGTACCACCACATTTCACAGCACTCTCAATACCAGAGTAGAGTTCAGACATCAGATCGATCAGTTTTGGTGGCACCCCACAAAGACCAAGAATCCTCCAGAGGGCATTCCGATTCACTGAATCGAACGCTTTACAGAGATCAACATAGGCTGCAAGCAGCTCCTGCCGAAACTCTCATCTGCGTTTGGTGAGGACCTGAAAAGCAAGGATACGGTCAATCGTTGACCTCTTTGGTGTCAAGCCTGACTGCTCAGATAATTATTGATAGGGTTCACCACCATCTGCTTGAGCACCAGCATCCAGAGCAAAGACCTTGCCCGGCACTGAGAGCAGCATCACCCCTCGGTAGTTGTTGCAGTCTTGGCGATCACCCTTATCTTTCCAGAGAGGGACAACAAGGCCCCTCCTCCAATCAGTTGGGATGATGTCTGTGTTCCAGGCAGAGCACAAAACAGCATACAACGACATGAGTGCAGCATTTTCACCAGCCTTGAGAAGTTCAGCATGGATGCCACAGATCCCTGGAGCTTTACCCCGTTTCAACCGATTCACCGTAGCCCGTGTAGCCACAAGCGAAGGTGGACCACAGTTGATTGGAGGAGTCAGCAACAGGGATTGAAACACCCTTGATGTCCAACTTGGCAGCTGGTGGATCAGCCTGGTACAACTGCTCAAAGTAACCGGCCCAGCGGGCCTTCACTTCAGACTCCTCTGTCAAGAACCTACCACTCTCTGCTCTAACTGCAGTGCTCTGAGGGATGGGCTTGGATGAACACAATGTGCGAATTCCCCTGTAAGCGGGACGAGAATCACCTGTCCACAGGTAATGCTCTACCCCCTCACAGATTCCTTGCACATAGGCCTCCTTGTCCACCCTTAGTGCACGTACAGTTTTATGCCTCAGCTCCCTGAACAGCTCAGCTCTTCCATTCAGCCTGGCCCTGCGACTCTGGTCAATGGCATCCAGTGTCCCTTGAGAGACAAAATTCTTCTTCGCCCTGCGGTGAGTTCCAAGACATCCACCGGCAACATCAAGGACGGTGGTCTTGAAGACACTCCACAACTCTTCAGGACCCCCCAAAACACCCAGATACCCCAAATGTCCACTCAGCCTGTTCACAAACTCCTCAGCTACCCTCTCATCCTTGAACTTGCCAACATCCAGCCTAGGCTGGGATGGTACCATTCTTCCGGATTTAAGGTGCAGCTTCAGAGTTGCTACAACAAATGGGTGGTCAATATTGAGGAACTGAGCACTCCGGTAGACCCTGCAGTTCTGGATCATCCTCCAGCGACCATCAAAGAGGACATGGTCAATCTCCTTTGCCACACCACCAGCGTTGGAATACCAAGTCCAGCGATGAGCTTGTGGGCGCTGAAACCATGAACCAGCCACCCTAAGTCCATGACTTCTTGCAAAGTCAAGGAACTTAGTGCTATTCTGGTTCATAGTTCCTGACTCATGGGGACCAACACACGTCTCATAACCATCCCTATCAGTTCCAGTCGATGCATTGAAATCCCCCAAGACTAGAAGTGTATCTCATCTGGGGCACTGATCAACCACAGACTCGAGCGTGACGTAGAATGCGTTCTTCACGGTGAGATTACGCGCCTCAGTCGGAGCATAGACAGAGACCAGGGAAATGACACCTAAGGAGTGACGAATCCTTAGTCTCATAATATGCTTGTTGACTGGTGTTACCTCAATTATCATTGGGGTCAGCTTATTGGACACAGCTATAGCAACCCCTTGAGTATGATAACCATCACAGCGACCAGACCAATAGTAGGTGTAACCACCCACCATTATCTCGCCACAATCCGGTCTCCGAACCTCAGAGAGAGCTGCAATACCGATGTCCAAACGCTTGAGCTCAGATGATAACAGAGACAGGTGATCATCCTCTCTTAGGGATAGGACATTCCAGGCACCCACCCGAAGGGACCGTTTCAGGTTAACCCAAGGAGGCCACCGTCTGGTGGACGACACTTCAGCACCACTCCGACACACTCTCCCTCAATCTGACCCAGGAATGTTACCCCGTGGTTTCCCTCCTATCATCAAAGATTGGTGGTCCCGAAGGCTTTGCCCCAATCTCATGAGCTGCCCTGCGAGGGGAAGCTGCACAGGAGGTACTCCCACGGAGTGGGTTTTCAGATTTTTTTGCGTTTTTGTGTTTTTCGGAATGAAGGGTTTTCCGGTGGCCGGAGTGCAAATCCTGCCACCAAACTCCTAATAAGAAGTGACCCAACTGCAGGAGGACGTCCGCAGACACAGTTGGGCACTAGATATGGATGGCCGTTGGCTCACAAGTAGCTTCTCTGCCCTTTGACAGGTTTTGTTTTTAATCCTGCTGGGTGTCCATATCCAAACACCCTCCTCACCAAAAAACCTGGTTGGGGAGACGGTTTAGTCGCCGACAACCCGACCATGGAACAGGTTAGTACAGGTTTACATGGTACCTGTAGCAGGTCACAGTTCTAACCTGCCCTGACAGGACCACTTGGACAACTTTTTTCAACCAAGCTGCTTGAGGAGACCATAAACTGATTTACTCGGTACCACTAGCCGAAAAGCTCGGTACCACAATATATTGATTTACAAGTGTCGAAAGAGAAGCCTATGCAATATTTTAAAAGGAAATGACAAGCTTAAGTATTTTTAAATGCTTCAAACATGAAGAAATCTCAAGCTTTGCCATTTGATTTGATAAGTAAGCAGCTACGGTTTATTGATTGATGTCCTAATTACCTTTTGTGACATTCAACGTGATTCCCTGCAAGAATCGTTGTACAAGTCACTAATTTACTTTGAACTATATTGCCATCATATCAAAAAAGAGATGTTTTCAAGTGAAAAACTAGAACGCACTCGGTAGAGCGCATACCTCTGCCAGGCTGAACAGTTTATGTTTTGTATCCCATTTTATCGACCGGATCTGGATGTAGACCTCCAAAATTTCATCAGCTTGTTCTTGTCACCGACCCAATTCATCCACCAAATTTCGTCCGAATTTTAAACTTTTTGAGATATCTTGCTCACAGACAGACAGGGGTGAAAACATAACCTCTGCCGACCTTAGGTGGCAGTGGTAACGATCAAGTAGCAGCGCAGCTTCGGAGTCCAAGTAGAGAAGGAAAAGCAAAT
This sequence comes from Eptatretus burgeri, assembly GCF_056783735.1. Taxonomy (NCBI): domain Eukaryota; kingdom Metazoa; phylum Chordata; class Myxini; order Myxiniformes; family Myxinidae; genus Eptatretus; species Eptatretus burgeri. The sequence goes on along the minus strand of NC_140976.1, from coordinate 1,174,361 downwards.
TTGGCAAAGAAACCTATTTAAAAAAAACTAGATGCTATTCATGGAGGACTTACCCTGCGTGCACAGTCTTGAGAAGGACTTGGTGCGAGCCAACTCTTCCGGCGGCATATTTGTAATTGCATCGATCTACACTTCTGATGTCAATATGTACAAGTTATACTTTGAAGCGTCTGCTGCAGAGTACATTCACAAGCCTTTACATAGTACCTTTAAATCTCGTTCTCGAGTGTTTTCATAACTACCAAGGCTGATAAAGCCGCCAGACTACATAGCTCAAGTATAACTTGGAAGATCGTTAAAACACCAAAATTGTACATCATCGTCTTCTTCACTGTTTTTTCACAAGCCGAGCACAACAAAGGCTAAAGTGATTCCAATGATTTTAATTTTAATGCGAGAAAGTGACATCGTCTCTGGGCATTAGGTTTTGTTTAATTCTCCATGTAAATTTTGAGGGGGTGTGCGTCATCCAAGTAATATGTGCGATATCAAATGTTCATGTAACATGTGGTAAAGATTAAATTTCCTCCGTTGAACGGTTTTCGATGTACACTCTTCACATTGGAACTGCCACTTTATAACTGCTGGCAGTGATGACCGGCTACCAAGACATCCGGCGTTGATCGGAAACCTGATCCATTATGTCCTCTTTATTCAACTGAATTCATCGTGGGATTTAAAAAAAATTCAATTCAAATCGAGTGGAAGACCAAATAAAATAGGTACGAGTCCTGCATTGAAGTCATCAGAAGGAACCTGACCAAGCAAAATACAAGGAAGTCATCAGGAGGAACCTGGATAGGATTCGGGTTTCAGCTGCTACTCTTGTACCCTCAAACCCATCCACGTGCAGCCAAGTGAGCCAAATTTAAATAAATCAATTAAAAAAACATAACCCAGATTTAAAAAATCAAATAATAATTCTGGCTGCTCGCGAGACCATTAGTCCAATCAGGTTGAACTTTAAAACATATATTCCCCATTACTCGTAGATCATAATTTTAAAGTTTCACATCGATTGATGCAGTGGCTCAAGAGAATTAAATTTTTTTATATTTTCCTTTAATCCAATATGGCTGCCAGATCATGTGACCTCTCAATTATTCATGAACACCCTGGTATCCCCAAGGCTTGGGGAACGTGTGTTAAGTTTCTCCTCGATCTGTTCAGCTGTTCTGGAGAAGGAGATTTTTTTTTAATGTTTTGGAGTAAATCTAATATGGCTGTCAAACCATGTGACCTCTGACATCATAGTTGAGGAACTATTTGTTCCTATTGGATAGTCATACCTGTGAAGTTTTACCTTGATCTGTTCAACAGTTTCGGAGAAGAAGTTTTTGAAGGTTTATTTAAAATAAAAAACCAAAATATCTGCAAGACCATGTGACCAACGATATTGAAATTTTCAACCAATATTCCCCATTGAGTGGATCACATTAAAAAAAAATATATACATTTCTCTGAAACCACTTAGCCTTTTGATGCGAGGCTTTGCAGTGATGATCCACTTCTGTTGCTGCAAATATTTTATTTAACAATGACTTCATCAGTCACATGATGTGGCGGCCACGTTGGTTTTAATGAAATAATTAAACAATTATTTATCTGAAACCATTAAACCGCTCAATACTAGATTTTGCAATTACGATCCACTCCCCTTGCTGTGTACAAATGACTTTAAAACGACATCATCAGTCACATGGTGTGGCAGCCACATTGGTTTCAAGGAAAATCTTTTTAAAATTATATTTCGGAAACCGCTGCAGAGATCGATGTGAAACTTTACAGTTGTGATCGACTGCCCTTGCTCCATGAAAAGCAACATGTTTCACATTGATCCGTTAAGTGGTTTTGGAGAAAAAGGATTTTTAATTTTTGGTTTTCAAACTAACATGGCTGCCAAACCACGTGGCCCATGATACTGAAAATTTGGTGGAGGATCACGTGTGTGAAGTTTCGTTTTGATCAGATTATGTTTGTTTTTCTATCCAACACGGCTGCCACACCACGTGACATATGACATCCTTTACACACTATATGCAGCTATAGTGTTTGATGATACTTGGCAAATTTCACTTCGATCAGATAAGCAGTTCCAGAGAAAACATTATTTAATATTTTTCTTCAATCCAATACGGCCACCAAACCACGTGACATCAATTACTCTATCACTCTAACATCCCAACGTCCTGGGGAACATGTCTTTGAAGTTTCCCCTCAATCTGTCCAGCTGTTCTGGAGAAGAACATTTTTGAAGATTTGAGGGTAAATCCAAGATGGCTGCCAGACCATGTGACCTATGATGTCATAGTTGTCAAATCTTATTCATCATGGCTCGTCGATCATTTGTGTGCAGTTTTACTTCAATCTGTAAAGTTGTTCTGGAGAAGTTTATTTTTTTATTTATTTATTTATTTATTGTAACAATATGGCTGATGAACCACGTGACAGATGACATCATAATAATTGTACACCGCTCCTTCCAAATTCCATATCCAGGCAATGCATCACGCCATAGCTGGGCACCAGAAGAAGGGGGTACTCAGTTTTTACTTCGTTTTTTTTCTTGCTTTCTTTCTTTCTTATTTGTTTGTTTTCTTGTTTTCTTGCTTTCTTTTGTTTGTTACTCGGCAGAAAAAAAAAAATTTTGACAAGTATGTTGATCACCTCCTTTTGTTTGTTTGTTTTTCTGTCCGCTCGCCTCTGGTCTAAACCACTCAAACTGATCGTTCTGAAATTTTCCAATTTTTCAAACTTTTAAAATCCTCAATTTTAATCTGATTAACTTGAAATTTGAAGATCATTTACATATCAGGTCCAGGAATTCAAACCCGCTTAATTTTGTGGAAAACATAGGCCAAAAAGTCAAAATAGGCCAAAAAGTCAATTTGAGCCGAATTTTCTAAAATCCTCAATTTTCATCCGATTGACTTGAAATTTGAAGACCACTTGCAAAATAGCTTAAATGATTCAGGCACCAATTATTTTTGAGGTCAACATAGGTCGAAAGGTAAACATAGGTCTAAAGGTCAATATAGGCCAAAAGATCAACATGGGCCAAATTTCTAAAATTGTCAATTTTCGTCTGATTGACTTGAAAATTGAACAGGATTTTCATATCAACTCACTGAATACAACCACAAATTATTTTTGAGGTCAGCACATGCCAAAAGGTCAACACAGGCCTAATTTCTAAAATTGATACATAGGGCAAAAAACTACATGCATATATATATATATACATACACACACACACACGTATCACTATATCTCAAAAAGGTGTGGAGGAGTGATGATGAAACAAGGTGGATGAGTTGGTTAGGTGACAAGAACAAGCCGATTCGATTTTGGTTCAGATCCAGCCCATCAGTGAGATGGATGCATAACGTGAACTGTTCCACCTGGCAGTGGCTTTTGCCAAGTGTCGCTCTACGAGTGATTTTTCTTGTTTGTTTTGTTGTTTGTTTGTTTGTACGAGCGATATCTCAGCCATCCTTTGAACTAGGAAGATGAAATTTCGGGACAAAAGTGAAGATGTGCTTTGGCAAAAATGATATTTTTTATTTTTAGATCCTCGTGGAGGATTTCTAAGTCTTACTTACGTTGTTGTTCATCTTCTTCTTGTGGACTTTTTTGTTTCACAGCCTACAGTTTTCATCGAAACTTCCTGAGACTTGGCATATATATGTAAAAATACCCTGCGCAGACAGTAACCATCTCCGATTTTGAAAATTCCTCCTGGAAAAAAAGTTATGACGTCAAAATATCTCCGTGAATGGAAATCGCCAAAAAAAATATCTCCGAAACTCGGAAAGCTTTTTGAATTCTGTTTGTGGGAATCGAACATGGCATCAGCAGAGATGAATTATCGCACATATGATGCATCATTATGTCATATCAATTTTTTATGACGTCATTCCTATTTTTTGACATTTTTTGGTTTCACAACCCAGAGTTTTCATCGGATCTTCGTGAAACTTGCCATGTATATGCAGAAAGCCCACGCGCAGGCAGTAACCATCTCCGATTTTGGAAATTCTTCCTAGAAAAAAAAGTTGACGTCATAATATCGCCGCCAATGGAAATCGCCGATACCATTATCTCCGAAACTAGGCAAGCTGTTTGAATTTTGTTTGCGGGAATCAAGCCGGACATTAGCATAGATAATTATAATTTATCGCAAACCTGATGCATCACAATGACGTCATATTCGTTTTCATGACGTCATCATTAAGAGGACGAGGATCTTAGCTCATTTGAGCTTGTTTGAATAATCAATGGCAAAAACTCCCCCCCCCCCCACCCTTTGTCTCCTGCTCCCCTTGTTCTACGTTCTGTGTGTTAACTCTCATACGAACCTCGATAGTGTATATATAAAAAAAAATTTTTTTAAAGATTAATTACTTCATTATTATCGATTTATGAATTACTTTTTTATTTTATTTCTCATCTGGGCAATATCTAAAGTACCTTTTGAGCGAGGAAACTGATATTTGGACATGACAGTGACCAAGTCATTTGGCTATAAATGTTTTTTTTAATTATTATTATTTTTGTTTTTAATTTGCAATGTCAAGGCTTGTATAAGAGCGACACACAGAACGTATAACAAGGGGAGCAGGAGACTAGGGACGGGAGAAGGAAGCACAAAACAGTGGGGAATAGACACATGAGATCTGTGGAAGGGAGGGGAATGGCGTGGAGTCCACAAAGGACGAATAATTTTTATTGATTTTTAAAATTTATTGATTAATTATATTCTTTCTTGTTTGTCCGAGCGATATCTCAGCCATCCTTTGAGCTCGGAAGCTGAATTTTGGAGGAAAAAGTGAAGATGTGCTTTGGCAAAAACGCTATTTCTAATTTTTGATAAATCAATAAATCGATTATTTATTCAGTTTTTCGATGAACGACTTAATTATCAAAAAGTTACAGATTCAGATGAAATAGTGGTGGTTTTTCTATTCTAGGAGCCAATTGATTAAGAAATTAAATTAATTATTGAGGCCCCAAGATATGTTATAAACAATCAGTGTACTGTCCACATATCATGTGATGGTGAGAAACATGAGACAGGCGATGGAATTTATCATTCATGTGTGAACACTCTTTGTGAGCGAAAGATGGTTGTCGCTTCCCAAAGGCCCAGCAAGTCGAGACGGCTCGCTAATGTGTTCTTGTGAGGGAGACGCGATCACTGGAGAATGCCTGAATCACGTCGAGTTTACTCCAAACTTCTTCCAGTTTAATACGACTGTTTAGAAATGTAACCATGTCAGGCAGAATTCACTGAACTGTTTGTGGATTGTGGTTACAATAATATTGACTTCCGGAAGGTGTGCCCCATGAGAGCCATGATAACCTATTAGATACACCTCAACACGAGTTCGTGCAAGGTACGAATCCACCTTGGGGAGGGGGGCAAGTTAAACTGTTACAACCTCCGTCATGTGACACTTAACCCTCGTGTCAAGTTTGGATGCGATTGGATAATAAACGACGGAGTGTACTGCGGTCAAAAAAGACAGACAGACAGACAGACAGACAGACAGACACCCGATTGCGTATTTTAGTATGATGATGACTTTAGATATCACACTGCAAATCGTACTCTATTATCGATACTAATAAATGGTTGTGTGTGTATGTGTAGATATGTGTGTGTATGTAGGTGTGTATGTGGTTGTGTGTAGATGTGTGTATGTGTGTGTGTGTGTGTGTGTGTGTGTGTGTGTGTGTGTGTGTGTGTGTGTGTGTGTTTGTGTGTAGATGTGTGTATGTGTGTGTGTGTTTTGCCTGCATACCAAAGGAACTCCAAGGTAGTGCTTGAATGAAATTGTGTTTGGGTTAATTAAAACATCCCTTTTGAGGATAATTAACGGACTTGTTTTATTATATATATATATATATATATATATATATATATATATATATATATATATATATATATTTTATCTGGCGGATCTTCAGTCATGGCTCTCTTTGAGGTTGGAAGGCCTATCCTCGCTGACTTTGTCGGGGTCTGAAGCCACCATGTTTTTTGGCCTGCTCAACCACGCCTTGACTTGAAACAGGCCGCAACGATTTCTTCATGATAAAGTTTTTTCACTTTCCTCACTTGTATTATCGAATGCCTTTTCATCATCACTACGATTCGTTGTATACATCACTTTTGTAAGTGCTATAGTTTTCAAATTTGGAGCTTGGAGCGATTTCATGCATTATATGATACAATTTTATGCAACCTACTCTCACGGACTAATTAAAGTATAACATCGAAATATTATTTCGGCTTTCAGGATCGGATATCGTCTGGACTAAATAAGTGTCAAAATCTGGAGTGAAATCTGATAAGCTAAAGATATAACGAGTCTTATAACTAAGCCGATATACCTATTTACTTTATGCAATCAAGGCTATCATCCCTCCTTCTCCATATATACACAAGAAAATGTGAAATTTCCAAAGCATTAAACTTACCTTTTTCTCCTGTTTGGAGAACTATATTGAGTGAACAAAAAATTTCAGAATTAACGAGCTTCATTGAGCGATATTATTTAATGCATTCGTGACTTGACCTCCCACCTTGTTCCCCAGAGGGACTGCCTATCTATAGCATCCGCCATATCCGTGTCTGTATTTTGGAGGTTTCACGAGGTGTTCTACAGGGAAGCAAAGCAAATCTGGTGAAAAACGGACGTTTTACAATAAAGTTACAACGTCTGTGCTGTCCGTGAATGATGTACCACGTGACGTGTGCACAGACGAGCAGGTAACGTGGCGGATTATCTGCAATGTTTAATTCCTGGGTGATTAAACTTTGCGATGTCTCCAGGGTTGTTCTACATTCAACAGCAACTCTTTTGTGGATAGAGTTATTATTTAAATGATTTCATTTTATTTCATTAACTGTTGCGTGTGTGATGAAGACATGCTTTGAAATTAAAGGGATACTTTTTGGTGTGCAGCCATCGCCTGGCCAGCCATTCCTTATCAACCATTGAAGTGGAGTGCTTGTTTGAGTACGAAAGCCGCTTGCAGAGCGCTCTCGAGTCGATTGCGGTACCACGCTATGTCAATCTGAGCGCTCACTGTGGATGCTTTTGCTGCACCATGCCATTCAGATGCAAGTGGTTCGTGCTCCGTTATCCTGAGCGAGTGGTTCGTGCTCCGTCATCCTGAGCGAGTGGTTCATGTTCTGTCATCCTGAGCGAGTGGTTCGTGCTCCGTCATCCTGAGCGAGTGGTTCGTGCTCTGTCATCCTGAGCGAGTGATTTGTGCTCCGTCATCCTGAGCGACTGGTTCATGCTCCGTCATCCCGAGCGAGTGGTTCGTGCTCCGTCGTCGTCAGCGAGTGGTTCGTGCTCCGTCATCGTCAGCGATTGGTTCGTGCTCCATAATCCTGAACGAGTGGTTCGTGCTCCATCATCCTCAGCGAGTGGTCCGTGCTCTGTTATCCTGAGCGAGTGGTTGTGAAATAACACCCAATTTCCGAGCCGCTTGCCGTATTTACGTTTTCTAAATTAGCGAGTCAAATATTTTTTGCCACCCGTCACATGCAGATGTTTATAAAAATGAATATTTGTGAACATATCTCTGAAATGTCCATTTAAACATCATGTTTTTTTTTCGGTGGAAGCTACTCAAGGCTTTTGGGTTGTATGCAGTAAGTACTTGTAGTTGGTAATCACATGACTCAAACCTGCTGATTACCGAAAAATTGCCGATATCGGCCAGGCGTGTGTGTGTGCGTGTATGTGTGTGTGTGTGTGTGTGTGTGTGTGTGTGTGTGTGTGTGTGTGTGTGTGTGTGTGTGTGTGTGTGTGTGTGTGTGTGTGTGTGTGTGTGTGTGTGTGTGTGTGTGTGTGTGTGTGTGTGCGTGTGTGTGCTGTTCATAAAGCATAACATATCTCTGCTAACTCCTTTACCCCCACCTTTCTCTGTCCTTGTGTCTCTGTCTCTGTCTCTGTCTCTGTCTCTGTCTCTCTCTCCCTTGTGCCATCCTTGCTCTACCCCCTCCCAATACACTGCAGCACCCCCTCCCCCATCTCTCTCACTCCCCCCTCCTCTCTCTGTCGATGGACATATCCGGATGGTGGTTATCTCTGGACGGGGTTTATCTCCGGACATGTCCAGGCGGGAGTTTGCCTCTGTACAGCTTGGCTGTGGATGCGTCCAGGTGGTGTCTGTCTCTGGACGTGTCCGGGCGGTGTTTGTCTCTGGACGTGTCCGGGCGGTGTCTGTCTCTGGATGCGTCCGGGCGGTGTTTATGTCCGGACGGGAGTTTGTGTACGGTTTATGTGCGGTAAGTGTACGGTATATGTACAGTATATATATATATATATGGTAAGTGTACGGTTTATGTACAGTATATATATATATATATGGTAAGTGTACGGTATATGTACAGTATATATATATATATATATATATATGGTAAGTGTACGGTTTATGTACAGTATATATATATATATATATGGTAAGTGTACGGTATATGTACAGTATATATATATATATATATATATATGGTAAGTGTACGGTTTATGTACAGTATATATATATATATATATATATATATGGTAAGTGTACGGTATATGTACAGTATATATATATATATATATATATATATATGGTAAGTGTACGGTTTATGTACAGTATATATATATATATATATATATATATATATGGTAAGTGTACGGTATATGTACAGTATATATATATATATGGTAAGTGTACGGTATATGTACAGTATATATATATATATATATGGTAAGTGTACGGTTTATGTACAGTATATATATATATATATATGGTAAGTGTACGGTATATGTACAGTATATATATATATATATGGTAAGTGTACGGTTTATGTACAGTATATATATATATATGGTAAGTGTACGGTATATGTACAGTATATATATATATATATATATGGTAAGTGTACGGTTTATGTACAGTATATATATATATATATATATATATATATATATATATATATATATATATATATATATATATATATATATATATATATATATATATGGTAAGTGTACGATTTATGTACGGTAAGTGTATGGTATATGTACAGTATATATATACGGTAAGTGTACAGTAAGTGTACGGTATATTTACAGCAGTGTTGGGCACCGATAACCAAAAAGTTAACTTCGATAACGATAATCCGATAACCCCAATTTGTAAGTCAGATAACGATAATCCGGTAATTATAATACAAAGTTATCAGAAGTTAACGATAATCTGATAACGATAACTAGTTTTTAACAAAAATTCAAAGAAACAAGGAAAAAACTTCAAAACCCATAGAAAAGGCTTATTTAAGCTAAACCCAAAAATAAAAGCAACATTATGCATCTTTTTCGAGTCTATGACACGATGTGCTGTTAGTAAATAAAAAAATAAAAAAATTTTGTTTAAAAATTCTTTAATTTTAATGTATTTCCAACAAACACGAACCGTTTTTTTGTAATTACGTAAAGATTGGTATTCCCGCCAGTAAACTGACGGCTCTTCCATACTCGTAGTACTTATACAGCGCCTCGGGATTTTTTGGCGTCGGCTCGCATCGCCCTCTATCTGTGTGAGCACAGGCTCCGCCCCCTGTGCGAGTTTAATCTCGCGAGAAGTTGACTCGTCGTTGTTGTGATTGAAATGAAAACGAGAGAAGAACCTTCAGAGTGTAGGCTTTATTCCATTTGATTGAAGCCGCTTCTACGGGCACATCAGGGGATACAGACGCAGCATGGAATACATAAGCAGTAAGGTATACACGTGCAACTAATCACCGCAAAATAAATCAGTATTATATATCAATCAGTGTTCTCACCATTCAATGAGCACCAAGTGAGCCGGCGACATACAACGACAATGCCCCTAGGACAATCCCCCCGACCGAGCGGAACCTTAGCTTTATCTATCCCGTGCTCGAGCTGCGCGACATGTGATCGCACGTCACGTCCTTCAATTCACCACATTTTCCCGTCTTTAAAATGTAACTCGAGGCCCAACTAATGCACCATGATTACTTCAGCGCTACAGGAGTATACATTTCAAGCAACGCGAACTATCTAAACTACAGAAGCATACATTCCAAGCAGTGAGGATTGTTTTGAGTTGTAGGAGCATGGTAATGAGCATCAACATATTATGTAACGAGCATATAGGAGCATGAGCATCGAGGATGCCGATAATCCCCTTTACAGATTGAGTCGGCGAGGGGGTATTATCCGTCGGCCTCTCCGGGAGTAAATGGCGGTTTCACTTGAGGGAGGCTTCCGATCCTCTTGGTGAGCCTCGACTCGTGCCGGAGATGACTCCCCGATCGCTCCCGGGTGGAACGCGGTAGCTCCGTCATCACCCTTCTCAGGTGGAGTCCCTGGGGGGGGGAACACCTGGGGAGGGGATGTCAGAGGGAGGAGTGCCAGATGGTGGTGTACCTGCGGGAGGAGTTCCTGGGGGAGCCAAATGACAAACCGACACAGTGGTCTCCCTGCCATCCGGGAGCCTGACATGAGCATACTCTGGATTAGTATCGATGAGTTCGACCCCCTCCACCATGGGTTCATACTTGCTTTGTCGTACCGGGCGTTTCATGAACACTGTTCCGGGATGGGTTAGCCAGTTGGGCACCGATTGGCCGTCAACATAACGTCGTTGGTGAATAAACATTCGCTCGTGAGGAGTCGCATTGGTGGAGGTGCAGAGCAGAGAGCGTATGGAATTCAGAGCGTCGAGAAGGGTAACCTCCCACCGCTCGGGCCCCAGTCCTCTCGATTTCAGCGCCAGAGTTACGGCTTTCCAAATAACTCCATTATACCGTTCCACCTGCCCATTACCCTGTGGGTTGTAACCCGTCGTTCGACTAGTTGCGATGCCGTGCTCTAATAGGAATTGTTTTAGCCCGGCCGACATGAAACACGGCCCTCTGTCTGAATGTATGTACAAAGGTTTCCCAAACATAGCGAAGAGGTCAGACAGACATTTCACGACAGTGCCCGAGGTCATATCCGAGCACAGAAACGCGAAAGGGAACCTTGAATACTCATCAACAACGGTGAATATGTATCTGTTGTCTGTCTCGGTCGGCAGGGGCCCTTTGAAGTCAATGTTTAGTCTCTCGAAGGGAGAAGTGGCCTTGATCAATCTGCCAGGAGCCGCGCCATAGAATCTGGGTTTTAGTTCAGCACAAACAGGGCATGAAGCATTCATTTGTTTAATATCTTCGATAGAATAGGGAAGGTTTTGTCTGCGCACGAAATGTGCCATCCTGGTTACCCCCGGGTGGCACAGAGACACATGGAGGTCTTGCAAAGCCTGACTGATTGTCGCCGAACAGTTGACCCGAGAGAAGGTGTCTGCAGCAGGGTTTTCCCTCCCGGGCCGGTAAACAATGTCGTAACTATAGCAGGCTAGGTCTATCCGCCATCTCATAATTTTTTCATTCTTAATTTTCCCGTTATTTTTCCCATCAAACATGAATGCCATGGATCGTTGGTCCGTAACGAGCGTGAAGTGGTTTCCCAGTAAATAATGTCTCCATTTACGCAGCGCTTCGACGATGGCGTACGCCTCCTTCTCTATTGCCGAGTGTCTCTGCTCGCTTCCAGAGAGAGTTCTCGAGAAGAACGCGACGGGTCACCCAGACTGATTAAGCGTAGCAGCTATCGCGTGATCAGAAGCATCTGTTTCCACCACGAAGGGCACCGAGCTATCGATCGATAATACCACGGAATTACTGATATCATCTTTGAGGCTGTGGAAAGCTTTTACAACAGCGGCATCTGGTGGAAAGTTTTTGCAATGCACTAGGGGATGTATTTTCTCGGAGTATTGGGAAATCCATCTCGCATAGTAAGCGAACATGCCGATCACCCGGCGCATTGTCTGCAGGTCCTGAGGTGGGGGTAGCTCACGAAGTGGGCGCAATCGTTCAGGATCAGACTTAATCGTGCCGTCGGCTATTGTGTAGCCGAGAAGGTCAATTGACCTTGCCGAGAATACGCATTTCTCGTAGTTGAGGGTCAGATTATATTTTCTAGCAATGCTCAAGAATCTGTCCGGATTCATGTCATGTTCCCCCTGATCCCTACCGCACACTGTGACATTGTCCACGTAAACAAAAGTGTCTTTGAGGTTTTCATCTGAGATTATGTCATCCATAACTCGTTGGAAGCAAGCTACTCCATTCGTGACACCGAACGGAATCCTCCTGAATTGGTAGAGGCGTCTACCTGCCTGGAATGCAGTGTAAGGTTTGTCTTCCTCTCGGATGGGAATTTGATGATAGGCGCTTCGCAAGTCGATGGTGCTGAATATCTTATAATTGGCCACGCGTTCGACCATCTCGTCTATGCGCGGCAGGGGGTAGGCATCGAGTTGGGTGAAGCGATTGACCGTTTGGGAATAATCGACAACCATTCGTTTCTTATGGTTCTGGCTGCTGGTCACCAACACCTGTGCGTGCCATGACGAATCGCTCGGTTCTATAATTCCTTCTTCCAGTAATCGCTTGGTTTCTGAAGTGATGAAATTCATGTCAGCAGTGGTATATCGCCGCGATTTGATCGCTATCGGTTTGCAGACCGGCGACAGGTTAGCGAACAGCTGGGGGGACGTTACCTCTGTGGTAGTCAAGGCATTTAAAATTAGACGAGGTTTGCTTCCTCCAAAGGGTATTTCGACGCTCGTGTGCTGCTTGAGGACATTATGACCCAGAATTACGTCTGCGCACAAATCATGAAGCACCAGTACCCTTACATCCCGATGCGTGTACCCTTTTACGTCCAATTCAACATTGCAGTACCCTCGTACGCGGGATTGTAGTGATGTGGCGGCCATGCATACCGTATTGTCTGTCGGGTGGATTTTCCATTTCCTGCCCTTCACTAGCGAGCTGTTGACGAAACTTTCAGAGCTGCCGGTATCAATCAGTGCCTCAGCCATATGCCCGTTAATTCGTACGTTGATGATAGCCTTGGATAGATTCCCCGGGGAGGCTGCAGTTAATTTATTTTGTGAGTAGAGAGCCGCAGAAGTGGGTTTATTTCTCCTTAGAGTAGATTTACATACCCTGGCATAATGCCCTTTCTTGTCACAATTCATGCATGTGGCATCTCTGGCGGGGCATTTATGATGGGGGTGTCTTTTGTACCCACAAAAGAAGCATTTACCAACCGTAGCAGTTGCTGAGGAGTTTGACGAGGTCTGGGTATCCGGCTCCTCGGGTGTTTCTCCATCCCCTGTGTCTGGCTGTGTCTGTGCCAGTGGGGTTCCTTGAGTTCCCACCGTAGCGGCGTTCATGAGCAGCATCGGTGTCCCAAATGACTCAGATTGCTGCTGAGCCGTATCCATCGCTCGTGCCTGATCGACTACCTTGTCAAGAGTGGGTTGCGCTTTCTCTAGTAAGCGTTGCCGTATGTGGGCTGATCTAAGTCCTTGGATGAATGCCTCCCAGGTCGCTTCCTTTCGGTGTTCCTCGGCGCTTACGGCCCGGAAGCTGCAGTCGTTTCCCAGCTGATTCAGAGCTTGCAGGAACTGATCGATTGTCTCTCCGGCTGCTTGCTTGCGTGTGTTGAGAAGATGTCGTATGTACACCTCGTTCTTGCGCTTCACGTAGAGCGCCTGCAGCACGTCGATCGCTGCTTCGTAAGTGTCGCACTCCGAGAAGAGCCTGTATATGCCGGGCGAGACATGATTCACGAGGGCGGCCAATTTGTCGGCTCCTTCTTCGATGATGGTCAGATAGTGTGAGAAGGAACGGAACCAATGCGACCACTTCATTTCTGAGTCAGTCGCGTTTGGGTCTGCGTCGAACCTCTCTGGTTTGTAGACCTTGTCCATCGTTGGTTGAGAGAGCCGAGAAAACTAAATGGAATAAATTGAAATGAGGACGAGAGAAGAACCTTCAGAGTTTAGGCTTTATTCCATTTGATTGAAGCCGCTTCTACGGGCACACCAGAAAATACAGACGCAGCAAGGAGTACAAGCAGTAAGGTACACACGCGCAACTAATCACCGCAAAATAAATCAGTATTATATATCAATCAGTATTCTCACCATTCAATGAGCACCAAGTGAGCCGCCGACATAAAACGACAATGCCCTAGGGACAATCCGCGCGGCCGAGCCGAACCTCAGCTTTATCTCTTCTGTGCTCGAGCCGGGCAACATGTGATCACACGTCACGACCTTCAATTCACCACAGTGATAATAAAGTGCTGTACGGAAATTGGGCGGATGTGGCAGCACTGTATATGAAAGTCAATGGCTGGTGATGACACGTATACCACGTACTCCGTGGAAAGTCATGCTGGAACAGTAATGGTATGTTATATACTATATTAGGAATAATGTACTCTGAGGAATGTAATTGGTGTTAGAGTATGGAGTTTAACTTCGTTATTATGTGATGCGTATGTGGTATTTGCCTTCAGTATTATGTGTACAAGTTATTGTATTTTGTTATTCTTACCCTATGTATATTTATGTTGTTGTAGATATGCGTATGGGTTTTGTGAGAATAAAGCCGATCGAAAAGGTCTATTGTTGATTACTACAACAATAATTTATTCTCACAAAACTTACCTGGTTGGATTGGACCAGAAGAGCGCCGAGGCCTACACTGGAATGGAGCGTTTGCTGAGACCAGAGAGGCTGGATTCGGATCCCAGTTCACCCATGGCGGCACAAAAATGGAAACACTGGTTGAAGACGTTCGAAAACTTCCTGGGAGCTCTACCACAGGATAATCTGGATAAGATGAGTCTACTTACAAATTTTGTCTCACCAAGACGATACGAAACTATATCAGAGTGTACCATTTATGATGAGGCTATCCGTACTTTACAGTCACAGTACGTAAAGCCCACTAATGAAGTGTTCGCACGCCATCGTCTTGCAACTCGCCGCCAGCAGGTCGGAGAGTCCTTAGATGAATACCTTCTGACTCTGAAAACGTTAAGTAAAGAGTGTAACTTTGGGGCTGTAACAGCAACTCAACATTGCGAAGAATCCATCAGGGATGCCTTCATTAGCGGCCTGCAGTCACCACTGATCAGACAACGTCTATTAGAGAATAAGACTTTAGATTTAGCTCCCATGTTTGATCAGGCGAGATCTCTAGATTCAGCCCAAAGAAATTCAGAATCTTATTGTGTTATTCAACCCTCCCGTTCATTGGGTGCTGCCTCATCCAATCAGAATACCGGTGAAGTGGAACCCACAACTGTAATGGCTGCTACGGGTGTTAAATGTTTGTTTTGTGGTTTTTTTAAAACACCCACGTGTAAAATGTCCGGCACGAGAGGCTGTGTGTCATAAGTGCCATAAAAAGGGTCATTTTGTGAAGGTGTGCCGTAGTACTTCATCAGTAGCTACTGGTGCTTGTGCAACTTCCTCTGATCAGGCAACGCTAGCGGCTGTGTCTTCTGCCGCTGCCCAGGGGTGTTATCAAAGGCGGTTGTGAGGGTCACGCTCAATGGAGTGGAATTGGATGTCCTTATTGATAGTGGTAGTTCAGAAAGTTTTATCCATCCCGACCTCGTTAAGTGCCATTCCTTAAGTGTACATCACACCCGAGGCAATGTTTCCATGGCATCCACTTCCTTCACCGCTCAGACATCAGGGTTCTGTCGAGTCAATATCAAAGTAAACGGTTGGTGCTACCAAGATGTGCGTCTGTCCATACTCCCTCAGCTGTGTTCAGATATAGTTTTGGGCCAGGATTTTCAGGGACTGCATTGTGGCGTAGTGGGCCTGCAGGGGCAGGGCATGATGTGGGGAGCGTGGTGGAGGAGTGGTTTTAGAGTGGTCACGTGCTTGCACGGGATATAGGAGTGCGCGCCGCCTGGGGCGTGGTTGTAGTTGCTGTAGCCGTTGTGGTCTGTGGAGCCTGGAGGTCGTGTGGCTTGTAGAGTGCATCGAGTACGCAATAAAGTGGAGTTACGGGCAACGTATGCTCACGCTCTCGCTCCGGGTAATACAGCAGGGTTGTGCTGTTCCCCCGCTCATGTCTGCCTTGGAGCACTTCTGTCACGACACCACATTTGGCGACGAGTCTGTTCGGATCGGCGTGTGCAGAGTGGTTGGGTTCGGATCGGCAGCGAGTAACTCAGCGCACCCCGCGCGGTTCGAGGTCTACACCGGGCGACGACGCGTGCCCATCTTCATCGGAGACGACTTCGAATTGTTTTCTGAACAGTTGGGCTGCTATTTCCACGCGAATGATGTGGACGACGAAGGCAAACGCAAATCGATCTTGCTCGCCTCGTGATCAACGGCACATTGTCGGCTGCTGAATGATTTGATGTCACTTCATTATCGCGCACACGGCTTCAGGGCGGGTCGAGTCCTGCAGCCTGATGCCCCGCCGGCGCCTGCGAGTCACGTTGAGTGGACGACGGCCGCGCTCGGAGTGCGTTTTATTCATGCTTTGCAAACCTCGGGAATGGTTTCTGCGAGGTCACGGCTAAAGAACGAGGACATGAAGTTCAGCTCAGACGCGGCGTCGGACGTCGCGCAAGCTCTGAGGAATGTCCGGGGTCTCGATGGTCGGTGCGCAGCAGATGATCCGGAGGTCAGCGCGATGTTCCAGGTGCGCACGGCCGCGTGCACGGTCTTCGGCGCTGGTCGTGGCCGAGCGTTGCAATGCAGTCAGTCGGACGGCGGTCTGAGCACTCGGGGACGTCTACGGTGTGTGTGCCGAGAGTCATTGCCCATCATAACGGTCATGGATGGCGGTGTGCGAAGCGACCCTTACGTCCCGGGTCGAGACCTACTGCCGGTACGGTGTTCGGTGCATGGCGTACACTTTAACGCCCCAGGTCGAGTCTTGCAGCCTGGGTACAGAGATCCCGGCGACCCAGAGCGGGAGTTGCTGCTGATGTTGAACCTGTCTTCAATTGGTCCGGAGGTGAAAAGATCAATGACAGTGGAGGTTGAGATGATCGGGGCACTGATGCTGCCAGTGTTGGACCTGGTTTCAATTGTTCCGGAGGTGACAGGACCAATGCCAGTGGAGGTCGAGATGTTCGGGGCACTGATCGGGTGTCGAGTTGAGTCCACTCGTGCTACCCTCGCATGGCACACGTGTGCCGGTGAAGCGCTGTTGGCGGGGCACACGTCTTGGTTGCCCATCAGGGTCAGCGGGATGCGCTCCCGCGGTTCGTGGTGCGAGGGGAGTGGCTCGCAGTTCCTGTTTCGGAGTTCGTACCTCCAGGTGCACCTGTGCCTCCTTCGGGGCACGTCCCTCCGTGTGGGCCCGGGCCTCCCTCGAGACCCGAGGGCGAGGTTCTGGCGGCAGGAGCTGCAACAGTGCAACGGGAGTGGCCGTTCATTGCTTCCTGCGACGATGATGTGCGGTTCTGGAGCAACGGGAGCCATGCCGGCTGCGAGGAGCTCTCGCGCTTCGGCTGCACTCATGGTGCAATGCGCGCCCGTGTCGTTCAGGCGATTTCAGCGGGGAATTGCAGTGAGCCAGTCGCGTTCAAGAAGTTCGCGGATCGCGACCGTCGACGACAAGCAGGTCATCGCTACGTCGCGACGACAACCGAGAGACGGACACGTGATGTGATTCCTGGGTTGCTGTTCGTTGCGTATTTGATTTTCATTGCTCGAGTGATGCAGTTTAACGTTGTTGAAATAAATGCCGACAGTTCGTGTGGGAGAATATGTTTGGCTGGGATCGGTCGATGGGATTTTCGATATGACCGATGTAATGTGGAGGCTTTGGGGGCGATCGTGGCAAATAAAGAGGTTTTACTGGCCTCCAGCTGCGTGGGCAGCCCACGGTTCGTTACTCTGTCATGTGTGGGGATTATATTGGGAGAACGCGCTGTACGAAAAGGGAAGTTTGCAACTGCGCAGACGATGTTCTTGTTACTTTATGGCATGAGTAGATTTGATGTGTGGTTTTGTATGGGATTGCTAGGATTGCTGCCGACTAATTGCCGCGTGGGTCTCAGAGATCGACTCAGAGCCGGGGCTGGTTCGCTGTTCAGCGTTACCTCCACCCCTGGTTTCGGCAGGGTCAGACGTGCCTGGCGCCTGGGGCGCAACTCTCTGTTCTCGCCCGATGCCATTTGGACGTACGTTGGAATCTCGGCTGATTGTAATGCGTGGGTTTGTTATGGGACTGATGGTGTGCCCAGCCGTCGGCGCTTTTCAGCGTCATCGCCCAAGGCCGGACGGGCTTGTCGCCGGGCGGCACAAACCCTTGTTCTCGACAAGGTCGGCTACGCTGGCGCCACGGGGCTTCCAGACAACGGGCTTCCGGGCTCGGAATGTTTATCTGATTCGGGTGTGTCTGGGGGAGATGTGCCGCCTTGTCGGCCGGAGGCGTTTGATGGTGCCGGGGGAGGTTTGTTCGGGAGGTCGTCGCGACCTCGCCGGAGGGCGGGTAAGCATGAGCCGCCTGGGGGCGTTTCTGCTGTGTAGTGATGCTGTGCTTCCCGCCTTGCTTCTTGATATCTGTAACGCGGTCAGGGGTTTTGTGGGTTCGTCGTTCAACTCGGTCTTCGGAGCCTGACGGTTGCAGTTCAACTCGCTCACAGCGACACGTTATATGGTGTGATGTGCCTATGCTTTTTGGTTATTATCGTTTTTGTGCCTCTCTGCTTTTCTATCATGGTATTCTGTGCTGGTTATGCTTATTATGATGACGGTCATTTTATAATCATAGTTTTAGGAGGGAGGAGTGTGGTGTAGTGGGCCTGCGGGGGCAGGGCATGATGTGGGGAGCGTGGTGGAGGAGTGGTTTTAGAGTGGTCACGTGCTTACACGGGATATAGGAGTGCGCGCCGCCTGGGGCGTGGTTGTAGTTGCTGTAGCTGTTGTGGCCTGTGGAGCCTGGAGGTCGTGTGGCTTGTAGAGTGCATCGAGTACGCAATAGAGTGGAGTTACGGGCAACGTACGCTCACGCTCTCGCTCGTGGCAATACAGCAAGGTTGTGCTGTTCCCCCGCTCGTGTCTGCCTTGGAGCACTTCTACCACGACATTACATTTGATCCCATCCTCGTCACCAAATACACTGACAATACGTCGCCAAATACACTGATAGTGTTACACTGACGTATGGAGGTAGTTTGCCTCCTCTTGTTATCTGTGGACTCAGTACACTGTGTGTTGACCCTCCAGAACTGTTTGCCAACTTGACAGCTGATTGTTATCCTGTTGCTGCTCGATCACGCCGGTACTCTCCCGATGATCGTAAATTCATTGAAAAGGAAATTCAAAGGATGTTGAAGGAAGGTATTATAGAGCCCAGTAACTCCTCTTGGCGTGCACAGGTTGTTGTCGTTAAGATCGAAACTCACAAGAAATGCTTAGCCGTGGACTATTCAGAAACTATCAACAAATTTACACTTCTTGACGGGTATCCTCTGCCTCGTATAGATGACACTGTTAACAAGATTGCTCAATACCGTGTTTTTAGTACGATTGACCTCCGTAGTGCGTATCATCAAATCCCCATCAGAAATGAAGATAAGCCATACACCGCGGTTGAGGCCTGTGGACGCCTTTATCAGTTTGCTCGGGTTCCCTTTGGCGTCACCAACGGAGTGGCTTGCTTCCAACGTATCGTGGATTCATTCATCCAAGAAGAAGAACTGGTTGGAACATTTGCTTACTTAGACAACATTACTATTTGCGGCATGACTCAGGAAGAGCATGATGCTAATCTCACGAAATTTCTTGAGGCTGCGAAGAGAAAGAATATAACTTACAATGAAGACAAATGCATCTTTTCAACTAACAGGCTCAGTATTCTCGGATATGCGGTGGAAGGAGGGGAAATGCGCCCGGATCCGGAACGACTCCGACCCTTACAGGACTTGCCTGTGCCTCGGGACATGAAATCGCTCCGACGCATCCTTGGCTTCTTTGCCCATTATTCACAGTGGATATATGACTACTCAAGCAAGGTCTGCCCACTGTGTGCCACTACTACATTTCCCATGACAAGGGAAGCAGAAGCGGCTTTCCATCTACTTAAGCAAGACATTGAAGGTTCAGTGGTGAGGGCGATTGACGAATCCGTACCCTTCGAAGTTGAGACCGATGCTTCGGATGTGGCAATTGCTGCAGTCCTCACCCAGGCAGGACGTCCGGTAGCTTTCTTTTCCCGAACCCTTCAGGGACCCGAATGTCGTCATGCTTCTATTGAGAAGGAGGCCCAGGCTATTATTGAAACAGTTCGCCACTGGAGACAGTATTTGACAGGCAGACATTTTACTATAAAGACAGATCAACGATCAGTGAGCTATATGTTTGATAAGCAGCATAAAAATAAGATAAAGAATGATAAGTTCATGCGTTGGAGGATGGAATTATCTTGCTATGATTTTGACATTGTGTATCGTCCTGGTCGAGAAAACATTCCCTCTGATACATTCTCCAGGTCTTATTGTGGGATGGCATGCCACGATCGACATTCACTGTTTAACCTCCACGAAGCCTTGTGCCACCCAGGGGTTACCCACTTATACCATTTTGTGAAATCTAAGAATATGCCATACTCTGTGGAGGATGTCCGGCAGGTTGTTGGATCTTGTAGAATATGCGCAGAATGCAAGCCCAAGTTTCACCAACCAGATAAGACTCGACTCATAAAAGCTACTCAGCCATTTGAGCGTCTCAATATAGATTTCAAGGGGCCTCTTCCGAGTACAGATAAGAATCAGTATTTTCTTAACATTGTGGATGAATATTCACGGTTTCCTTTTGTATTTCCTTGTGCCGACATGACCACTTCCACGGTTATGAAGTGCCTCTGTCAGCTGTTCGCTATTTTCGGAATGCCGGCTTACATTCATTCGGACCGGGGACCCTCCTTCATGAGCAAGGAATTACAAGACTTCCTTGCCAGTAGGGGGATCGCTGGTAGCAGAACTACTAGCTATAATCCTCAAGGGAATGGCCAAGTGGAGAGGTTCAATGGTACCATTTGGAAGGCAATCACAACGGCTCTAAAATCCCGTAATCTACCCATCAAATGCTGGCAGACTGTTCTGCCTGATGCTCTCCACTCAATTCGTTCACTGTTGTCGACAGCAACCAAAGCTACCCCTCATGAAAGACTTCTGAACTATTCTCGTCGTTCTTCCTCGGGAGCCTCGGTGCCTACTTGGCTCTGCAATCCTGGGCCAGTCCTGCTGAAGCGTCACGTACGCACGAATAAAACTGATCCCCTTGTGGATGAAGTCGACCTCCTCCAAGCAGGACCCCACTATGCCCATATCCGCTACCCAGATGGCAGGGAAACTACGGTCTCTGTTAGACACTTATCCCCAATTGGAACCCCATCCAAGAGTGAACCCCAAATTCTACCTCAGGCTTCTGAAGAAAATGTAATTCCCCAGGGTAGTCCCCAAGACACACCCTGCTCAGAGGGGGGTGATCTCGTTCCTGATATGGTTCCTGCAACTCCACAGCAATCAGATGCTGTGGATAACCCTCCAGTGCCAAGAAGATCCGGTCGCACCATTCGTCCTCCTATTAGACTAGATTTATAGAGATAGATATCTCGGAAGGGGGTGAATGTTGTGATAATAAGTGCCATACTGTAATTGGCGGCAACGGTAATTGGGCGGATGTGGCAGCACTGTGTATGAAGGTCAATGGCTGGTGATGACACGTATACCACGTACTCCATGGAAAGTCATGCTGGAACAGTAATGGTATGTTATATACTATATTAGGAATAATGTACTCTGAGGAATGTAATTGGTGTTAGAGTATGGAGTTTAACTTCGTTATTATGTGATGCGTATGTGGTATTTGCCTTCAGTATTATGTGTACAAGTTATTAGGGTACCCTGTGAGTACAGGGTACCCTATTGTTTTTCTTCTGTTTATTTATTCTTTTTCTTTTTCCGCCGGCATTTTGCACCCTTTTTCGCTTTAAAAATCATTTTCTCTGGAACACCAAGTCCGATCGACACGAAATTTTCACCATAGGATGTATCTTTTTTGATAGCACAATCAAGTTATAATTATGACGTCATTGGTCACGTGGTGCGGGCGCCATTTTGAAAAAAAACGATAAACTTTGGACATCTGTATCTCAGAAACCGTGCAATAGAAAATTTTTTCGTTTGATACATTTTACTAAGCTTCCTATGGGGAACACGAGTGATTTTTCGTGACGTCATAGGTGAAGCGATATACCGGTGAAAATTTGTCAAGTAGAACGCCGTATGGGAAAAATCTGAAAAGTTTTGAGCATCATCTACTCCTCAAGTCACCGACGAAAATGTTTTTCTTGACGTCATCGATGACGTAATTCGGCCGCCATCTTGTTTTTTTGTGTTTTTCTTTAAAAAATCTTCTTCTCCAGAAGGGCCAGACAGATTGAGGTGAAACTTTACAGATATATTCCCCTTTACGTCCTCTTTCAAGTTTGTTAATTTCTTGTTGATAGGTCACATGCTTTGGCGGCCATCTTGAAAAAACCTTCAAACATCTTCTTCTCCAGAACCGCAGGTCCAATGAAGGCGAGATTTCAGAACTATATTCGTGACATGTATGCGATGCAAGTTTGTTAATTTCGAAGTGATAGGTCACATGGTTTGGCCGCCATGTTGGATTTAAGAAAAATATTAAATAATGTTTTCTCTGGAATTTCATAAGCCATCGAAGTGAAAATTTGCAAGTGCCTTCTTACCTCAAGTCTGCATACATGGTAAAAATGTTTTACCTCAGAAGTCACATGGTTTGGCGGCCATCTTGGATCGAAAAATAGACCTTATCCGATTTACACGAAACTTCACAGACTTGTTCGGGTCGACGATGGAAAGCAGAATTTAAATTTATGATATCATAGGTCACAAGGTTCGGCAGCCATCTTGGATTGAAAATGAATAAATTTTAAAAATCTTCTTCAGAAGGGCAAGACAGATTAAGACGAAACTTCACACATATATTCCACACGACGTCCTTTCTCAAGTTTGTTAATTTCTTCTTGATCGGTAACATGGTTTGGCGGCCATCTTGAAAAAACCCTAAAACCTTCAAACATCTTCTCCAGAAGCGCTGGTCGGATGAAGGGCAGATTTCAGAAGTATATTCGGGACACATAGGCGATATAAGTTTGTTAATTTCGAATTGATAAGTCACACGGTTTGGCCGCCATGTTGGATTTAAGAAAAATATTAAATAATGTTTTCTCTGGAACCGCTTAAGCTAATGAATCGAAAGTTTGCAATTATCATCTACCATCGTGTGTGCACACGTGGTAAAAATTATGTCACACGTCACATGGTTTGGCGGCCATCTTGGATAGA
Source organism: Eptatretus burgeri (assembly GCF_056783735.1). Classification (NCBI taxonomy): domain Eukaryota; kingdom Metazoa; phylum Chordata; class Myxini; order Myxiniformes; family Myxinidae; genus Eptatretus; species Eptatretus burgeri. Next base: position 1,151,061 of record NC_140976.1, on the reverse strand, counting down.
AAAACGCACCTTTACCGATTAACACAAAACTTCAGAAACGTGTTCCAATACCCAGTTGGAAGCAGAATATAAATTTATGATGTCATAGGTCACATGGTTCATCAGCCATCTTCGATTGAAAAATAATATCTTAAAACGTCTTTTTCTCCTAAACGACTGAACAGATCCAGGCGAAACTCCACCACTATGACCGCCTCTCCATGACAAAGAAAAAGTTCTCACCCTCTTTTGAGGTACGACGCAACGTTTGGCAGCCATAGTGGATTGAAGGAAAAATATTAATTAATGTTTACTCTGGAACTACTGCATCAATAAATGTGAAACATCAAGTTTATGGTGGAACAGTCATGCGGAATGAGGGTTTGAAATTTCAATGGGATCGGGCCCAGGGTTTGGCAGCCATGTTGGTTTTAAGAAAAATATTAAATAATGTTTTCTCTGGAACTGCTTAACCTAGCGAAGCGAAAATTTGCAGTTATCGTCTACGATCGTGTTTGCACATGTGGTGAAAATTATGACATCACAAGTCACATGGTTTGGCCGCCATCTTGGATTGAAGGATAAATATTAATTAATGTTTACTCTGGAACCGCTGGTTCTATATATACGAAACTTCACATTTGTAATTTAGCCGACATGCAAAACAAACGTTTAAAATTTTAACCTGATCGGTCACACGGTTTGGCAGCCAGAATTATTTAATTATTTGAATCTGTTCGCCAGTAATAACGAAATTGAATGCTTTGTGCTGCCCGGTTCGTAACTCGTCTGTTCCGCGCCGTCTCGAAGCAGGCCTGTGTTTGTATCACCATTAAATAATGTTTTCTCTGGCACCACTTATCCGATAAATGCAAAACTTTGCGACTGATTTAAGTCTCATGTTGTATCAGTTGTGTCAAAGGCGGACGGACTGGGTACCCGGTCATCACTGCCAGCAGTTATAAAGTGGCAGTTCTAGTTGTATTTTGTTATTCTTACCCTATGTATATTTATGTTGTTGTAGATCTGCGTATGGGTTTTGTGAGAATAAAGCCGATCGAAAAGGTCTATTGTTGATTACTACAACAGTCATGTTGTTCTATTTCCTAAATCATGACGGCGGCGGATCTCATCGTTCTGATGGTGAAAAAAGTAAAACGATAAAAATGTTATCGGACAAAAAAATTAACGGACATGATTGGACTCATAAAATTGAGTTATCGGAAGTTAACTGGTCCGATAACGATAAATGGAAATTAACTTCCGATAGAAAAGTTAACTTCGATAATTATGTTATCGGATTATCGCTTTTGTGCCCAACACTGATGTACGGTATGTGTGCGGTATATGCACGGTGTATATGTATGGTATATGTACGGTGTATATGTATGGTATATGCACGGTGTATATGTATGGTATATGTACGGTGTATATGTATGGTATATGTACGGTGTATATGTATGGTATATGTATGGTGTATATGTATGGTAAATGTACGGTGTATATGTATGGTATATGTACGGTGTATATGTATGGTATATGTACGGTGTATATGTATGGTATATGCACGGTGTATATGTATGGTATATGTACGGTGTATATGTATGGTATATGCACGGTGTATATGTATGGTATATGCACGGTGTATATGTATGGTATATGCACGGTGTATATGTATGGTATATGTACGGTGTATATGTATGGTATATGTACGGTGTATATGTATGGTATATGTACGGTGTATATGTATGGTATATGCACGGTGTATATGTATGGTATATGCACGGTGTATATGTATGGTATATGCACGGTGTATATGTATGGTATATGCACGGTGTATATGTTCGGTATATGTATGGTATATGTACGGTGTATATGTGTTCGATGTATATATGTATATATGTATATATATATATATATATATATATATATATATATATATATATATATATATATATATATATATATATATATATATATATATATATATATATATATATATATATATATATATATATATATATATGTGTTCGGTATATGTAACCCCGTGCGTACATCCCCTACGTAGCGTGGACATGTCCGCAGCACTTGGTGATATTTTTTTGTACTCCAGGACAGTGTTTGTCTTGTAGTCCATGATGTATCGTTTCATTATTATCTTATTGCAAGTAATGAGTTTTGTTTGACAGTTTTCTGATGTGTTTGTGTGTGTTTTAGAAGTCAGATGGGTCATGATTGGATTTGATTAGTATAATATGGGATCTATACGGGTTAGGGTAATCCATGAAATGAGGGAAATAAAAAATAACAATTCTATTATCAACAGAACTCCTTCAACTCGAACTGGGAATTCAACTTTATTTAGAGAGAACTCGAAGTAATCTCGGGAGGGGGAGGAGGAGGAGGAGTTGGAGTTGGAGATGGATGGATGGGGAGAGGGGAGGGGGAAGAGGAGGGGCAGAGGGGGAGTGGGGGGGAGGGAGAGGAGAGAGAGGGAGGGGAGAGAGGAGAGAGAGGGTGGGGGAGAGAGAGGGAGGGGAGAGAGAGGGTGGGGGAGAGAGAGTGGGGGGAGAGAGAGAGAGAGAGGGGGAGGGGGGAGAGGGGAGGGGGACAGGGGAGGAGAGGGGAGGGGGACTGGAGAGGGGAGGGGGATGGGAGAGGAGAGGGGTGGGGAGGGAGGAGAGGGGAGGGGGAGAGGAGAGGGGTGGGGGGAGAGGAGAGGTGTGGGGGGAGAGGGGAGGGGGAGAGGGGAGGTGTGGGGGGAGAGGGGAGGGGGGAGAGGGGAGGTGTGGGGGGAGAGGGGCGGGGGGAGAGGGGAGGGAGGGGGAGAGGGGTGGGGAGGGAGGAGAGGGGGGGAGGGGAGGAGGATGCTGAACTCACCAGAACGAGTCGTCTGGAGACTACAACCACGATTTCTGGAGAGAAGTGTCCATTGCATGTGATTCGTCCCCACAGTCGCCTCCATCACAGACCGTTCCCACATTCACCAGCAGGTGGCATCGGTCCCCGCGTGCTCTGTTCGGTGGACTTGTGTCATGAGGCCCCGTTGTTGACCGATGGCGCAGAGCGGAGCTCGCAGTCGCTTTCCCGGGCGTCCCGCTCGCCGTGCCGGCCGTTTCAGGACGTGCACGGCGGGCCTGGCTCACCGGGACACGAACCCGACGTCCTCAACCAGAGACGTAGGAGATGCGGCGAACGTGGTGGCGCGTGAGGCTGCGCGAGGCCTTGGCGCGTTTCGGGAGGCATTTGGATCGAGCGGGAGTGAGGTAACAGAGAACGAGGCGCAACGAGCTTTCTGGGAATGCGAAATGGTTCAGAATGTGAAGGTTGTTGGACGTGGAGACAAATCATGTTTTGTTAAAATGCTGTTACGTGATCAGATAAACAACGGGGGGTTGTTCGGTGACTTGCTCCATGAGTTATGTCTGATGCCGTGGCTCCGTTTCCCCGGCGTCCCCCTGGACCTCGTTTCCCCGGCGTCCCCCTGGACCTCATTTCCCCGGCGTCCTCCTGGACCTCGTTTCCCCGGTGTCGCCCTGGACCTCGTTTCCCCGGCGTCCTCCTGGACCTCGTTTCCCCGGTGTCGCCCTGGACCTCGTTTCCCCGGTGTCCCCCTGGACCTCATTTCCCCGGCGTCCTCCTGGACCTCATTTCCCCGGTGTCCCCCTGGACCTCATTTCCCCGGCGTCCCCCTGGACCTCGTTTCCCCGGCGTCCCCCTGGACCTCGTTTCCCCGGTGTCGCCCTGGACCTTGTTTCCCTGGTGTCCCCCGACAATTGAGGATGATTATTCCAGATTGACCCCTTGGTGCTTGATTTGAAGTGGAAGCCTGAACTTTTTTTCTGTGGCAGTCCTTTTCCTGGTTAATTGAGACGCTGTGTGGATACTTTGCAGGCAATGACGTAAACCTGCTCGTGGTCATCGGGCCACAGATTGGAGTATTTTTGAGTCCTCTGATTGTTCTTTACTTGCTCATTGTTCTTGTGTGTATTTCCCAGGATGAGGGATTTGAGGGCTTCCCTGTGGGTGGGTCTGTGCAGCCTGACCGTCTCGGACCTTGTCTTCCTCCACCAAGCCAGCAGCGAGGTTGGTGGGTCTGGGAGGCAGGGAAGAACCAGGTGGTGGTGTTGCTGATCCGTTAACGGCCTTCATCATAATGTTCATCTGTTGCATAACTCACATGATCAGCAAATCTGTGATTGTTTTATTTCACTGTTGTGTTTCACTTCTGTTATTGAACCCATTTCTTTATCCCAGAATGTTGTTCCTCCTGTCCCATCACTTAGTACCATCAATCCCTCCCCCAAAGAGGCATATCTTTTTATTGGGCATTTGAGTCTTTGAGTTTCACCTTTGTGACAGAAGCTGTGGCTTTGACGTACATCATAGTCCTTTCTTTCCTGACCGACTTGAGAGCTTTCCGTAGCTCAGTCTTTCCATGCAAGTTTCTCAAACGCTTTTGCTGACATTCTACGGTCGCTCTTTTTTCTCCTCCAAACTGCTTTCCCAGAAGGATATTTTACTAGTTGATGGAAGGTCAATGACATGGTCGTGCACAGACACGGGAAAACTTTTGACCGGAAACCACAAAGTATTGTATTTGGAATACACAAGTGATGTGAACCTTAACTCGCTGACACTTTAACCCTAACAGCACCACCTTTTAGAGATCGTTTCACTTGGACACATTCAACAACGGTGTACAATGTTCTTTACCTCCACCACCTCAGGTGACGAAGGTTATGGTTTCAACCCTGTCTTTCTGTTTGTCTGTCTTTCCGTCTGTCTGTGAGCAGGATATCTCAAAAGGTTATGGACGGATTCGGACGAAACTTGGTGGACAGGTTGTGTGTGTGACGAGGACGCACTGATTACATTTTGTTGAAGATCTGGATCTGGATACGAGAATTATTTAATTTCTTAAGTTTAAGAGTAAAGATTAAAGCGAAGTTTAAGAGTAAAGATTAAAGTGAAGTTTAAGAGTAAAGATTATAGCATTGTTAAAGTGAAGTTAAAGAGTAAAGATTAAAGCGAAGTTAAAGAGTAAAGATTAAAGCGAAGTTAAAGAGTTAAGGTTAAAGTTAAGTTCAAGAGTAAAGATTAAAACGAAGTTTAAGAGTAAAGATCATAGCATAGTTTCAGAGTAAAGATTAAAGCGAAGTTTAAGAGTAAAGGTTAAGTTTAAAGTGAAGTTTAAGAGTAAAGATTATAGCATAGTTAAAGTGAAGGTTTAAGCAAAGTTTAAGAGTAAAGATTAAAGCGAAGTTTAAGAGTCGAGGTTAAAGTGAAGTTAAAGAGTGAAGTTTAAGAGTAAAGATTATAGAAGAGTAAAGATTATAGCATAGTTTAAGAGTAAAGATTATAGCATAGTTTAAGAGTAATGGTTAGTGAAGTTTAAGAGTCAAGGTTAAAGTGAAGTTTAAGAGTAAAGATTATAGTAAAGTTAAGTTTTTAAGAGTAAAGGTTAAAGCGAAGTTTAAGAGTAAAGATTATAGCATAGTTTAAGAGTCAAGGTTAAAGTGAAGTTTAAGAGTAAACATTTTAGCATAGATTAAGAGTGAAGGTTAAAGTGAAGTTTAAGAGTAAAGATTATAGCATAGTTTAAGAGTCAAGGTTAAAGTGAAGTTTAAGAGTAAAGATTAAAGTGAAGTTTAAGAGTAAAGATTATAGCATAGTTTAAGAGTAAAGATTATAGCATAGTTTAAGAGTCAAGTTTAAAGTGAAGTTTAAGAGTAAAGATTATAGCATAGTTTCAGAGTAAAGGTGAAAGCGAAGTTTAAGAGAAAAGAGTAAAGGTTAAAGCGACGTTTAAGAGTAAAGATTATAGCATCGTTAAAGTGAAGTTAAAGAGTCAAGGTTAGAGTGAAGTTTAAGAGTAAAGATTATAGTAAAGTTAAGTTTAAGAGTCAAGGTTAAAGTGAAGTTTAAGAGTAAAGATTATAGCATAGTTTCAGAGTAAAGGTGAAAGCGAAGTTTAAGAGAAAAGAGTAAAGGTTAAAGCGACGTTTAAGAGTAAAGATTATAGCATCGTTTAAGAGTAAAGGTTAAAGCGAGTAATGGTTAGAGTAAATGTTAAACGTGTGCCATGGATGGGAAGACTCAGGAGTTTGATCGACTGAACTTCCTCAAGAGGATTGTTAATAAACCAGATGTGGGAGTGGGGTGGGGGGCTTGCCAGATGGTCCTTTTGGAGAGAGAGAGATAGTGAGAGTGTGACATTTGTCAGGATTGAAAGACATATTTCTAGTGTTTGATGAGCTTGTTAATTTTTTTAAGGTCTGAAGAGAGGGAAGAGGCTGCAGCCTACCTTTCTGAAGGATGAGGATGTCACGGCACAGGGTGTAATCGGTAGCAAATGTATAAAGAGGATTTTCCAGAGTCAGAGAGATCAATGATGAAGATCAGGCATATGACTGGGCCCAGAACAACCTTGACGGGGAGAGGAGATGAAAGGATTCCATTGAGAGCCATGCATTGGCTACGAGAGTGGAGGAAGTCAGCAAGCCATGACTGTGTGGACTTCGCCTTGGATGCCATACGCAGAGAGTTTGGAGAGTAAGGTGGGATGCCAGACTGCATCAAAAGCACGAGATATGTCCAAAGTGATGGCCCTGATTTCATGTCTAACATTTGAGGGCCTCCATCTATTGTTGGGTGAGTAGAAGCAGCATGTCCAAGCAGCATGACATTGATGATCTGAGATGAGATGAGGCTGTTGGAGAAAAGGAAGGATTTCATACCAACTGCAATCATGGATTCCATGAACTTGCTAATGATTGGAAGTAAGCTGATAGGTCTGCAGTTAAGGGGAACAGTTTTTGCACCTTTTATATTTAATGTGGTGATGTTGGTGGATTTCCAAGCAGATGGAAGATGACCTAGCGCAAATGATTGGGTGAAAAGGGCAGATAGAAGATGTGCAAGATCGGCATAGCAGGTGTTGAGGAAACGTAAGCTGATGTCGTCTGGTCTAGTTACATACTAAAAGTCGAGGGTTGAAACTTTCTCAGGTGCAAAAGACACAGAGTTCAGGAGCAGTTGGGTACGACATGGAAAAGTGGGCACCGAGAGTGAGCGGTTGAGGACACAATATTTGGAAGCAAACACAGAATTGAGCCATTCAGCCTTCTCATGAGCAGAATCACCTGTGGTGATATTTGAAGAGAGGGATGGGATGGAAAGGAAGCATACACCAGAGACAGACTTAACGAGGCACCACCACGTTTTAGAGGAGGAAGACAGGTTTGAAAGTTCATTCTTGAGGTTGGACAGATATTGATTTCTGGCTCTCTTTAGAGTGGACACACACTTGTTGCAGGCTTTTTGGAATGTACTGAGATAGCCTTTGGTCGGATTAGCCTTCCAGGAAGACAAGGCAAGTTGTTTCAGAGCAACTGCCTCACCACATGATTCAGTGTACCATGGTTGGGAAGAAGAGTAGGATCATTGAAGATGAGACGGGATGAATCTGTGCATTAGAGAGATCGGCGTTCTATGTAAGAGTTCCCAGGCTGAGTTAACATCAGAGGTAGTGGATTTGGGAGACCAATCCTGAGGAGAGATTGCTACTTGCAGTTCCTGACCAATCTGCCTGAGTGAACTGCCAGACTCGCGTTGACACCTTAATTTGACAATGCCGTTTTTTTTTTTTTTTTTTTTTTTTTTTTTTTTTTGTTCCTAAGTACTATATCTGGTAACAATGCTTTGTTTTCGATATTTACGCACGATTCGATCATCAGGTCGTATGTGAGCATTACTTCCTTGTTCTCAATTATCACTTTTTTGGTTCATTTTTCCATGAGTTTCCTGGAATTGGGATATTGAAGTTTTTGCAGATGTGCCAGTGGATTAACCTCCATACCATGTTGTACCTTTGTGTTTACCACTGTTCTGAAATGAGATTTTTTTTACATCCCGATAGGAAGTGGCTCTTTTTTTTTATTCTTTCTCCAAAATAAGTTCCTCGAGTGCGTTTCGGTGTCCAGCTGTCCCTCCGTACGTAAGCTATGTACGTAGTACATTTGTTAGCATTTGACGAAAACATCTCACAAACTACTCGACTGATATGGACCAAATTTAATGCGATGCATCAGGACAGCAAGGTCTCATGGGGTTGTGCTCCCCATCTGGATGTGCCCCCTTTCAAGAGAGTGAAAGAGGGGTGGTTTTACCCCAAATATTGGTATTTTATTCAAATATCTTCTTAGAAACAGCAGGCAAATCCAGAACCAACTTGCCATGAGGCATCAGACTATGCCCTAATCTTAAGTTGTGCTCCTCATGGCTGTATCTCCCCCAGAAAGGGGGACACAGCCCCCCTCCCCTTTCCCTCGTATTCCCAAAAACATTTTCCTCACAAACTACAAGATCAATTATGGACAAAATTTGGGACGATACATCAGAACAGTATGAGATGGGATTCGAAAAGCCATGTCTGTTGAAGAAAGAAGAAAGCCCAGAGTGTGGAGGAGAGCAACTAAGAGCCCAGAACGAGGCTTGATTGATGTTGAGCTGCTTGTCCCGTGTGCACAGAAACAGAGCGTCGTCGGCATATCTGGGATGCTGGAGAGGATTTGCCAACTGGAGCTGGATGCCTCAGAAATGCAGCTGCACCTCCCATTGCCACTCCACTACTGATATTCCCCATCCTTACCCCCCCCTGCACCCCCTATATATTTGGACCGGAACAGCCCTGTTAAGTTGTGTGAGGTGAGGGACGGAGTCAACCCCATGCTCCGTTCTTTTCTTTCTCCTCGGTTCTTCTTGTCTCTTCTTCTGGGATTGAATGATGGCCATATGTCTTTTATATAAGTAATATTGTCTAGGAATATGTGCCCGGGTTAAGTCTGTTCTTCTGTGCCTTTGGCCTGTTGCCTGCAAATACTCGCTTTAATGATTGCTTGCTTGGTGAAGAAAGAGCTGTAAATAATGTGCTTTTTTCAACATTGCTTTCGTGTGTGTGAGTGCGTGCGTGCTTGCGTGCGTGCTTGTAAGTAAATAGATTGTTGTTTTTTTTTCAAATCTCTCTTTGTTGTCCTTTCCTCCATTGGTCTAGCATGGTCCACATGTATTGTTAGCTGGGAAGTTTTACCCCACTGATTAGCTCTACACGTTAGCCGGTGCCTACTTGGCAGCTCTGCTCGGCTGCACCCGATGAGGTAAGATCAGACAAGTACGTATCGAGGGCACGAGCCCCCCTTGATCCTGTCAATCCAACGGAAATGTAACACGTGAAGTCGTGAGAACCCTGCCAGGATTGCCGGGACCAATCGGCATTCGTGGTTGACTGGCAACCCACCGGGCTACGGCGCTATCTGCAGCTGGTGGCCTCAGGACCGGACATTCGGGAGGAACGCGAGCACTTCTCATGGCGAACCTTGAACCCTGGCACGTAACAATATATTGTCAGGATTGGCCTCGTTCTCTACAAATATTCTTTGGCAATTGTTTTGCGCATTTGTTTGTGACATATTTGGTGGCCCTCTAATACCCCAAGGTATTTGTTTGATGCTTTGTTGTCTAGTTCCTGTATTTTTATTTCTATGTTGTCCATTTTTGTTGGTTTACTTTGTACAAATGTGTGTTGTTAGTTATCTTCATGTGCGGGCTTCAGAAGATGGAACGGAGCCCTCCCAAGCCTCGAAGTATCCACATTCATGTGTGCTGCACACATATGTATATATATATATATATATATATATATATATATATATATATATATATATATATATATATATATATATATATATATATATATATATATACATTAGTTACGGCTGTGGAAATTCACAGGACACCATAAAGGATATCCCCAAGATCAGTTATATTGCTAAATGTGTGTTCAGTTAGATTTTCCCACCGTTGTCTAAAGGGATTTTATTCGTGTGGTCAGGGCTGTGATCTTTGAGTTAGCCGTTATTCTTTACTATAGTTATTTTGGACCAACCACACCACCAATCACCTTTTTTACGAGCACCCAACCACACCACCCTCACGACCACCACACAACGCCAACCACGCCACCATTACAACAACCACACCACCAATCACCTTCTCCACACCCACGCTACAACCCTCTCCGCATCAAAAACCGTCTCTGCCATGGAGGAAGAAGAAGGAGCTCCAACACCACGCATGGGATTTTCCCTCCTGCTTTCCTACGCTTCGGGACAGGGGAAGGGCAGATTGAACCAGGGGTCAAAGGTGATGTTGGGTGGGGGCCTGTTTTTGGGCAAAAATGGGCCCGGCGCCCCACCCCCTTGGGGCCAGGGCAGCAGATTCTTCTTCCCCCGCGGGCCGCGAGGGGAGGGGCGGGAGCGTTGGGAATAAAAGGGCGCGCTGGACGCAGCGTAGAGACATGCGTGGAGAGAACAGAGTCGAGAAGCGAAGGGAGTTGGTTGTTGGTCGGTCGGTGGAGGTCTTGGTCTGGGTGGAGCAATCGGTCAGTGGAGGTCTTGGTCTGAGTGAAGCAGTCAGTCGGTAGAGGGGCTTGAGAGGGTCCATCGAGGGTCGTCCAACCAAGTCACCACGAGGGTGGAGGTAACCTGCTGCGGCCTCTGGGAGTCCCTTCGGTCAACCAGGCTCCTTGGACATAAAGGCCTACGGGTCTGACTCCCTTGCCTTTGAGGGGGTCTTTCTTTGCTTTTATTTGTGTGAATGTTGTGGCGCCATGTCCCGCAAGTAGAACTGTGTAAGTGCTTGTAAATAATAATCATAGATGGTTGTAGTGCTTTTACCTTGCTCGTGTCTTGTCCCCTTGCCCCATTCATTGCATGACTGCTTATCCCTGTTTACGTGTGCATTATAAATAAATGTCCTTGTGTGAATGTTAACCCGTTCGTCGTGTCCTTTTCCCCCAATTGAACTGCTGTCTTGCTCTCGGAATAACAGCGGGCTTTTTAATAGCCAATAAAAATTGGGTCCAGCGAGGTCTCGCGATAATACACCGCTCAGTTATCCCAGAACGGAACGAACCGCTTCAGCGGTTCGTGTCCAAGCAGGCCTCACTGAGGTACTGTCTCTCAGTAGGCTGCCCACGTGAATACTTAGGTATATCGATTAATTTGGCGATTGACCCTGTCACGCGCAGGTAGCACATTGACTCGGCCGTGGTGTGCGCTTGGAGCACACCCGCGACTGGTTTTCAGCGTTGTTCCGGAAAGTCGCGACTGAATTGTCCGTCCGGTGGGCGAGACGGCCGCCATTGGCTAAAGCGGCTGTTCGTACCCTGGGTGGACGGCGAATTCGTAACTGTATGTATATATATATATATATATATATATATATATATATATATATATATATATATATATATATATATATATATATATATATAATGATGGGGGTAGATGAACTGATTTGATAGTACAGATAGGATTGTATAATGTAGCATGGTCCGTGGACAGGTAGAAGCACCTCCATGTATTAAAGTCAGGGAATCTGTGAGCTTAAATGTTACGTGTCACCACATGAGGGGTGCTGTAGTGTTAATTAGCTTAATGACCGTTTTTACAGCCATTTTTCCCTGCTGTGCAGGGGTTGGGCTTTTTCTTGAGGCAATGTTTTTTTTTATGGCCGGATGCCCTTCCTGACGCCAACCCTGGTCGCCTCTTACGACACACAGGTATATGGTACACCTATTCTAACTGGGGCATACACCGGGACCAGTACACTGGTACTCACTTTGCCGACCTCAGATGGATGACAGGCTGAGTCAACCCCCTGGTGTTAATTCAGCAGCCAACGGGGCTTGAACTCAGGACCCTGGGATCCCAAGCCGCCACCCTAACCACTAAGCCAACACCAGGCTAGTGTTAATTAGCTTAAGGAGTAAAAATAAGTTCCCCTGTACGTGATTACCCTCTGCGATTTTTTTTTTCCCTATGTTTTTATCTTCCAAGCCAGGCCCACAGAAGGGGAAGCCTCGCCTTCCCGGGTTTGGAGGCGAGGAGGACACGCGGGGGGGGGGGGTGGAGGACAGAGATAGTGATTTAAAAAGAGGAGGGTTGAAGGCGCAGTGTGTTTAGCAAGGAGGTTTCGGAGACAGCAGATCAAGCAGAGCAGATTGCACGTCTGGAGTGATAAAATAGAGCAGATTGAGCAGAGCCGATCGAGGAGGTGCCGGCCAGATTTGCGTGTGTATAGTGTGGAAAGCTGCGACAAGTGAAGCGCCATTCTGCCTGCGTGTGCACGTGGATGGTAGAGGCACCCTCCTCCCGGGCTCGACAAGAGACCGCACCATTTTGCTTGCAAGTACACGTGCCGGACGAAGCTCCTCAACACCAGATCGACGAGGGTCAGCCCTTGGCCAAGCTGAGTACCAGTGTATTTAAAAAGAGGGGGTTTTATTTTCGCTTGTCACCTTTTGTCTGTGTTTGCTGTCTGTGTGTGCGAGGCCTCGATCATAGAAGTTATTTATTATATCCGTTTCATTTCATCTTCATTATTGTCCTTATAAATAGCTGTTTCATTAAACTCGCACTTCAGTTTCTTTTTTACAATTACAAATCGATATCAACAATCATAAATTTCACACCAAATTATTCAATAAATGAGAGAGTTCTCCATTCCACATTGCATGAATGGCTTCCTGAAACAGAAACATTCCGAAGAAGTTATTCTATGGTACGGTTACAGATTAAACTAGAAGGGCACTCGGAAGAGCACATACCTCCGCCACGTAATGCCTGATGCACGAGAACGTATCGGGCCCAATAGATTGTTGAAATATCATGCAATATATCGTTTTTGAGCCCTTTCTCTCAATGGTGAAGAAATACTTAAAAAGTCTAGCAGTCATATCCAGATTTGGATCTTCACCAAAATCGAATCAACTCGTCGTAGTTACACACCCAACATGTCCACCAAGTTTCATCCGAATCCGTCCCCAACTTTTTGAGATATCGTACTATATATCAGTTTAGCCCTATCTCCCAATGTTGAAGAATCACTTCAAAAATTATCTGATCTGGATTTGGATCTTCACCAAAATTGAATCAATTCTACCTTGTCACACACCCAACATGTCCACCAAGTTTCATCCGAATCCGTCCACAACTTTTTGAGACATTATGGCCCGATCTCTCAATGGTGAAGAATCACTTTAAAAATTCTAGTGGTCGGATCCGAATTCGGATCTTCACTAAAACCTAATCAGTTCGTTCTTGTCACACACCCAACCAGCCCACAAAATTCCATCTGAATCCATCCACAACTGTTTGAAATTTTGTGCTATATATCGTTTTTGGCCCAATCTCTCAATGATGAAGAATCACTTTGGAAGTTCTAGTGGTCGGATCCAGATCTTCACCAAAACCTAATCAGTTTGGCCTTGTCACACACCCAACCAGCCCACAAAATTTCATCCCGATCCATCCACAACTTTTTGAGATATTCTGTACACAAACAAACAAACAGACAGACAAAGACAGAAAGGGGTGAAAACATAACCTCCTTCACCTTTGGTGGCGGAGGTAATTAAATAATTCTCGTATCCAGATCCAGATTCAGATCTTAACCAAAATCAAATAAATTCTTCCTTGTCACACATCCAACGTGTCCATCGACTTTCATCTGAATCCGTCCACAATTGTTTGAGATATCATGCTCTATATCGTTTTTGGCCCGATCTCTCAATGGTGAAGAATCTCTTCAAAAATTCTAGTAATCGGATCCGGATCCGGATCTTCACCAAAATGTAATCAGTTCGTCCTTGTCACACAACCAACCAGCCCACAAAATTTCATCCGGATCAGTCCACAACTTTTTGAGATATCCTGTACACAAACAAACAGACAGAGAGGGGAGAAAACATAACCTCCTTCACCTTTGGTGGTGGAGGTAAGAATTAGTACTGTGAGAGCAACCACACACAGCACTGAACTTATCAAGAGATTAAAACAACGAGTTAGATGTTTACTAATACAGCACTGAACTTACCAATAGATTAAAACAGCGTCAGATGTTTACTAATACAGCACTGAACTTATATGCCTGGTGTTGGCTTAATGGTTAGCGTGGTGGGCTTGGGATCCGAGGGTCCTGAGTTCAAGTCCCGCTCAGCTGTTGAATTGATACCAGATGGGGTTAACTGCCTGTCATCCTTCCAAGGTCAGCAAAAACAATGCCGGCCTATCATCCTGTGTCGGAGTGGTGACCCGTCAAGTATTGTGCGCAATAGCCAAGGAGACTGCTTAGGCAGCACCAACGCTCTGCACAGAGTATAGTCCCAATGGATAGATGGATTGAACTTATCAACTAGTCAGACATTTGCTAATAGAGCACTGAATTTATCAACAGATTAAAACACCTAGTCAGGCGTTTACTAATAGAGCACTGAACTTATCAATAGAATAAAACAGGTAGTCAACCATTTATTAAGGCAGCACTGATCTTATCAGTTGATTAAAACAACTAGTGAGATATTTATTAACACAGGGAGTTATAATCGCTATATTAAAACAACTAGTGAGATATTCATTAACACAGGGAGTTATAGTTCTTACATTAAAACAACTAGTGAGATATTTATTAAAACCACTAGTGAGATATTTATTAACACAGGGAGGTGGTGTTGGTATAGCAAAACTAGTGAGATATTTATTAACACAGGGAGGAGTTGTTGGTATAGCAAAACAACAAGTGAGATATTTATTAACACACGGAGCTCTAGTTATTGTATTAAAACAACTAGTGAGATATTTATTAACAGATGGAGCTTTAGTTATATTAAAACTGGTGAGATATTTAGTAACACAGGGAGGTACAGTTAGTACATTAAAACAACTCGTGAGATATTTATTAACACAAGGAGGTACAGTTAGTATATTAAAACCACTAGTGAGATATGTATTAACACAGGGAGGTGTAGTTAGTATAGTAAAACAACCAGTGAAATCTTTATTATGACATGGAGCTTTAGTTATGATATTAAAACGAGTGAGATATTTATTTACACAAGCACGTACAGTTAGTACATTAAAATAACTCATGAGATATTTAACACACAGAGCTAAAGTTATTATATTAATAAAACTAGTGAGATATTTATTAACACGCATAGCTAAAGTTATTATATTAATACAACTTGTGAGATATTTATTAACACACAGAGATAAAGTTAGTATATTAAAACCACCAGTGAGATACTTATTAACACAGGGAGGTGTCGTCGGTATATTAAAACAACTAGTGAGATATTTATAACACACAGAGCTATAGTTATTAAATTAAAACAACTGGTGAGATATTTATTAACACAGGAAGTTAGAGTTCGTACATTAAAACAACTAGTGAAAGCAAGTTTTCTTTAAGATTAACAAAACGACACCAAATATAATTATTAAAATACAATATGAATCGTAAAAATATAATTGAGATATTTGTGTGAATGCATTTTTCAAAATATATGTATTTAAAACATTTTTATTGGTTGCTGGGAGACACAGGGCAACATGTAGAAAGCCGTGATGGATAACAATTTGAATATTTGAAAAAGTTTTATTTTGAGGTAAGTACGTACGAGGACGTGCACATATTATATTTAAGGTAAAATGTGCATGATTTAATGTATTACCAAAGAATGGTTCTACACCCCCCACCTCTTCACTCCAAAATTAATTAACTGCATATCAAATAGAAGCTCCTCTTTCTTAAAAATAAATCAATAAAAATTTTAAGAATGCATTTCAACCCTTGTGTGTCTTTCACAAATCCTACACATGTTTTTGTTTTCAACCATGATGTCTCTTCTTCTCTTCTTCTTCCTCTTCTTCCTCTTCCTCTTCCTCTTCTGGATTATTTTTCTGAGGCGTTTGTCTGCTTTGCACCTCGTCCACAACTCCACCACCCCACCATGCCCTTTCACTCCGATCATACCGTGCAGCATTTCTCCATGCATTTAACAAGTGGTCTCATCTCTCATCCCATGATCTTTATCTCCGTTTGTCAAAGTTGTGAATATGGAATCAGGAAAAGTATCCACACCGACCTCACTCCCTCAAACCTTCATGTCACCCCTTCCTGCATCCCTCCTTACCCCTCTATTAATGCTTCCACCTCATCCCACCCCCGAATTGCTTCCCCTCACCTCACCCTCTAAAATTTTCCCCCACACACTACACACACAAAACCTTGTTTTGAAACCCATTTCTATTTTCTTTGTTAATCTTGTTTATAATTAATAGCACACTTTTTTAAACATCCGTTTCTCATTAATCTTATTTGTAATATCACACTTTTTAATATGTATGTTTCTTGTTAATCTTGTTTGTAATCGCACACCTGTTTTAAAGCCGTTTCGCGTTAATCTTGTTTGTAATATCACACTTGTTTTAAAACCCATTTCTTGTTAATCTTGTTTGTAATAGCACACTTGTTTTAAAACGTGTTTCTTGTTAATTTTGTTTGTAATATCATACTTGTTTTAAAACCTGTTTATTGTTAATCTTGTTTGTAATATCATACTTGTTTTAAAACCTGTTTCTCACTGATCTTGTTTCTAATATATACTTGTTTTATAACCTATATCTTGTTAATCGTGTTTGTAAAATAGCACATTTGTTTTAAAATCTGTTTCTTATTAATCTTGTTTGTCATATCATACTTGTTTTAAAACCTGTTTCTTGTTAATCTTGTTTCTAATAGATACCTGTATAATAACCTATTTCTTGTTAATCGTGTTCGTAATAGCACACTTGTTTTAAAACCCATTTCTTGTTGATCTTGTTTCTTATAGATACTTGTTTTTAAAACCCATTTCTTGTTAATATTGTTTGGAATATCATACTTGTTTTAAAACCCGTTTCTCGCTGATCTTGTAATATCACACTTGTTTTCAAACGTGTTTCTTGTTGATCTTGTTTGTAATATCATACTTGTTTTAAAACCTGTTTCTCGCTGATCTTGTTTCTAATAGATACTTGTTATAAAACCCGTTTCTCGCTGATCTTGTTTCTAATAGATACTTGTTTTAAACCCCATTTCATGTTAATCTTGTTTGTAATATCACACTTGTTTTAAAACCCATTTCTTTTTAATCTTGTTTGAAATATCATACTTCTTTTAAAACCTGTTTCTTGCTTGATCTTGTTTCTAATAGATACTTGTTTTATAACCTATTTATTGTTAATAGTGTTTGTAATAGCACATTTGTTTTAAAACGTGTTTCTTATTCATCTTTTTTGTAATATCATACTTGTTTTAAAACCCGTTTCTCGCTGATCTTGTATTCTAATAGATACTTGTTTTAAAACCCATTTCTCGTTGATCTTGTTTGCAATAGCACGTTTGTTTTAAAACCTATTTCTTGTTTATAATAGCAGACTTCTTTTAAAACGTGTTTCTCTATAATCTTGTTTGTAATAGCACACTTGTTTTAAACCTGTTTCTTGTTAATCGTGTTTGTAATAGCACACTTGTTTTAAAACGTGTTTCTTGTTGATCTTGTTTCTTATAGATACTTGTTTTAAAACCCATTTCTTGTGAATATTGTATGTAATATCATACTTGTTTTAAAACCCGTTTCTCGCTGATCTTGTAATATCGCACTTGTTTTCAAACGTGTTTCTTGTTGATCTTGTTTGTAATATCATACTTGTTTTAAAACCCGTTTCTCGCTGATCTTGTTTCTAATAGATACTTGTTATAAAACCCGTTTCTCGCTGATCTTGTTTCTTGTAGATACTTGTTTTAAAACCCATTTCTTGTTAATCTTGTTTGTAATATCACACTTGTTTTAAAACCTGTTTCTTATTAATCTTGTTTGTAATATCATACTTGTTTTAAAACCTGTTTCTCGCTGGTCTTGTTTCTAATATATACTTGTTTTAAAACCCATTTCTTGTTCATCTTGTTTGTAATATCATACTTGTTTTAAAACCTGTTTCTCGCTGATCTTGTAATATCACACTTGTTTTCAAACGTGTTTCTTGTTGATCTTGTTTGCAATATCAAACTTGTTTTAAATCCGGTTTCTCGCTGATCTTGTTTCTAATAGATACTTGTTATAAAACCCGTTTCTCGCTGATCTTGTTTTAAAACCCATTTCATGTTAATCTTGTTTGTAATATCACACTTGTTTTAAAACCTGTTTCTTATTAATCTTGTTTGTAATATCATACTTGTTTTAAAACCTGTTTCTCGCTGATCTTGTTTCTAATATATACTTGTTTTAAAATCCATTTCTTGTTAATCTTATTTGTAATATCATACTTGTTTTAAAACCTGTTTCTCGCTTGATCTTGTTTCTTATAGATACTTGTTTTATAACCTAGAGCCTGGTGTTGGCGCAGTGGTTAGGGCAGCGGCTTGGGATCCAAAAGGTCCTGAGTTCAAGCCCCATTGGGCCACTGAATTAATACACCAGGGGGTTGACTCAGCCTGTCATCCTTCCGAGGTCGGTGAAATGATTACCAGTGTACTGGCCCGGTGTATACCCTGGTTAAAATAGGTGTACCATATCCCTGTGTCGTAAGAGGCGACCAGGGTTGCGTCAGGAAGGGCATCCGGCGTAAAACATGTGCCAAATCACTATGCGGATCATACGGATGATCCGCTGTGGCGACCCCTAACGGGAGCAGCCGAAAGAAGAAGAAGAAGACTTGTTTATAACCTATTTATTGTTAATAGTGTTTGTAATAGCACATTTGTTTTAAAACGTGTTTCTTATTAATCTTTTTTGTAATATCATACTTGTTTTAAAACCCGTTTCTTGCTGATCTTATATTCTAATAGATACTTGTTTTCAAACCCATTTCTTGTTAATCTTGTTTGCAATGGCACATTTGTTTTAAAACCTATTTCTTGTTTATAATAGCACACTTCTTTTAAAACGTGTTTCTCTATAATCTTGTTTGTAATATCACACTTGTTTTAAAACCTATTTCTCGTTAATCTTGTTTGTAATAGCATACTTATTTTAAACCTGTTTCCCACTGATCTTATTTCTAATAGATACTTGTTTTATAACCTATTTCTTGTTGATCGTGTTTGTAATCGCACATTTGTTTTAAAACATATTTCTTGTTTATAATAGCACACTTCTTTTAAAACGTATTTCTCTATAATCTTGTTTGTAATAGCACACTTGTTTTAAAACATATTTCTCGTTAATCTTGTTTGTAATAGCACACTTGTTTTAAAACATATTTCTCTATAATCTTGTTTGTAATATCACACTTGTTTTAAAACATATTTCTCTATAATCTTGTTTGTAATATCACACTTCTTTTAAAACGTATTTCTCTATAATCTTGTTTGTAATAGCACACTTGTTTTAAAACATATTTCTCGTTAATCTTGTTTGTAATAGCACACTTGTTTTAAAACATATTTCTCTATAATCTTGTTTGTAATATCACATTTGTTTTAAAACCTATTTCTTGTTTATAATAGCACACTTCTTTTAAAACGTATTTCTCTATAATCTTGTTTGTAATAGCACACTTGTTTTAAAACATATTTCTCGTTAATCTTGTTTGTAATATCACACTTGTTTTAAAACCTATTTCTTGTTTATCTTGTTTTAATACCTGTTTCTTATTAATCTTGTTTGTTGTATAACACTTGTTTTGAAACTCGTTTCTCATTAATCTTGTTTGTAATAATCAAACATTTTCTTAGTACAACAAAATTTAAATATATATTTCATTTATATCGACATTATCAAAGCTTTTTGACTTGCACAGCTCAGGATAAAATGGAAAGCAGATGAAGAAGCACCAAACTCTCATTTATAAGGTTGCAATGTCATGTCATCAATGTTGATTGGTTGAGAGAAAAAAGGGACTGGATTACCTGATTGGTGGAACCATCGCACACCATGAATAAGGAGTAGGCAGAAATGAATCACCAAAGTACCAGCGGAAACGTAATGCTGATTAGCTGAGGGTTAGTTGCGGGGGGGGGGGGGGGGGGCATTTTCATGATGACTCAACTGACTGTGGTAGTGTTGCCACACAGTCAAGCCATCAGTCTCAAAATAGATATAAAGTTTGGACGAATTCTTTCTGTCGACAAAGAATGGGATTGGTTGACCCGATGAATGTGGCATGCATTGCACGAAGGTGAGCGAAACTGCGTCCTCTACTCAGGATTTTAAACCAGCCAATTTCTCGTTAATCTTGTTTGTAATATCATTTTTTTTTTTTTTTACAACCCGTTCTCTTTGCTGAGGCTGGTGTTTGCGTCACACTCCTTGGTTCATACACATCCCAGACAATCCTTGTGCCGAGTATTGTCGATTAATGGCTATATTGGTCGGACAGCACACCTGTGATGCCCTTCCCTCAGGCAGCGTTGGTGCACACCTGAACTGTGCTACTGCTGCTCTGACTCTGCCACTTGGAGTCCTTTTACTGGTTTCCATCCAGAAACTGGGAATGCAAGTGGAGAAACACCATAATATTCTCACAGTTTGTTTGTGCAAGTTGTCAACCTGTTTGTGACAAAGTGAATAATATAAAATATTGATTTCAAAAGAACTGGGGTGTGTTCTGTTAGCAAGCAGCTTGCTAACATTTTCCAAGCCAGTCGTTCCGTATCAACTGCTTTGCAAGTCGCTCCTCTCGTCATTTGGCAACCAGGACACGTGATTGAGAGAGGTGTTTCGTTCTGTTTGCAAAAATGACCGCCATAGACTGATTAAAACTGATACTACGACCAAAGAATAGTTCATAGGCATATCCCTGTTGTGTATTCTCATAATTTTATTGAAAGGTACATTTCATACTTTTATTGTTATTCTAATTTTCATCCTAATTATTCAACATCTACAAACACGCAAACACTTCCCAGAATGCACAGCGGTAGGCCCATAGATAAGCTTGGCTGGGGACTCCTTCTGACTCCCTATTTATCTTTCTTTTCCTGTTCCTCCTACTCTGTGGCTGCTGATAACACAATAAATTCGTTTTGGGGAAGTTGTCACAAGAGCATCGAGTAAAACTGAAAACGACGGACCGGACAGCATTTGTTCGAGCACCATGAGAGCATTTTACCATCGAGACCGCCATGTTGTTAAACGGTGCCGGGCACTCCGTTTCGTTGGAGTGGCTGCTTGAGCGCTTTGAATCAAGTAAGCCGCTTGGCGAGCTGTAGCAAACTCCTTGCTAACGGAACACACCCTTGGTAAATGAGAAGTTTTGAGAAAGTGGGGTGTCGATTATGTGGTTGAAAAAAGTTATTCTTCAACAGCGTCTTCCCGTCGGAAGGAAGACCATTCTCACCCATACCTCCGCCGATCGCCTCCTTCCTCTCGGCTTCCACTGAGGGGCGGGGCTCGAGTGATGGGCAGGAGTCAAGGTCGGAGGAAAAAGAAGAAGAAGAAGCGAAGACGGAAGGCAGAGGAAAGTGGGAAGGGGGAAGAAGAGGTGTGTGAGAGAATCTGTTGTGTTTTCTCTAAGATACCGATGCGATTATTATGCGATGAACAAATCGAGGGAGTTTGCGGGTTATGGGAGCTGTCTGTGATGTGCCAAGTTCTCCATGTTCTTATTTCCAACCCTTGTGTTTTTTGCAGATGGACATTGAAAACCCCACATCTTTGTCATGTCCTGCACATTCACCTGTTCACCCCACCCGACGTTGTGCTCAAGGACACCCTCCATTTTTGAAGCTCCATGTCCGGATGCGGGGAGCTGTGGATGGAAGCAGGCCTATTGCTATCAGAGGTCGGCGAGCCCAGCGGACTCTCAGACTCTCTGCCCCCCGCCGTGTCGAGACCAGTGTTGCTCGCCTTCTGCTGGCTCGTGCCAAGAAGGCAGGTGCTGTTGCAGCGAAGAGCCATGGTGGTGTCAGGGGTCATGGGGTGGCGAGGCGACTTGTTATGCCATCTGTAAGTTCAAGGTCACTCAGGGTTATACGAACACCCAAGCGTTTTATCGAAGATGGGGCCGGTGGGTATTACGCTCGTGCACCTCCACCTCCACCTTCAACCTCGTCTGTAACAACTGCAACATCGAGATCTTCCTCACCATTGTCTCCAGGAAATGGTGACGGGGATGGTGGATCGGTTTCTCAATGCAACCGGCGTAGCTACGCTTCATCTTCGAGCTCCCTTGGCAGTGCCTCCTCTGTGGAGACGGACAACAGCCAGTCGGGTGCAGAAGAAGAGTGTGAGGGAGTTGAGGAGGAAGATGAAAGAGTAGTGGAGGAAGAAGAGAGAGGGAATGGAGAAGAAGTAGAAGGGGAGGATGAGGAGGAAGAAGCAGAGTGTGAGGATGGGGTTTCTGTAGGATCAGATTCCACCCATTCTGCATCTCGGTCTTCCAGCCCCGAGGGATCCTCGGACTCGCAGCACCCAGCTTCGGGTCTTACTGCGACAACACCGATTGTTGCACCACACCCATGGCTGCCTCTGCATCCCTATCTTGTGCCTCGACCTCCACAGCCTTCTGTTCGACGTTCTGTTTTGCGGCAACCAACATTTTGTTGGCGATCCAACCCCACTGCACCAGGATGTGACACCTCAACAACTACGTACTCTTCTGCCAAGTTTGCCAAAGCAGGGTTGATCCGGCGGCCCGTTTTTGACAACATTCGGTTGCCTCCGCTTACTCCTGAAGAGGTTGGACTTGCACCCCCTCGTCCCGGTCTCACTCCAAAAACAACCACCTCCCCTGTCGCATCTCTCGGCCTTGCACGTCCATTCCCTGCATCTTGTCCTCATCTGCCGCAATCTCCACTTGCTCATAATTCTCGCAATTTCTGCCCTGGCCTCGCACCTTCTCTTTCTTTGCCTTTTGGAAGATCACCGTTTCCTCCTAGCCCTCCACCATATGCCTCGCGCCGACCTCCTCTTCTCCGTGCTCCAACCTTCACCCCAACCGAAGCCCATCTACGGATCTATGAAGTGATTTCTCTTCCTGAAGACGGAGATGGAGGGCCTGGAGCTGGTGCCTGCCCTCATCCTCGTGGACATCCACATCCTGCTCCTGCCGTTCGTCTCCCACGTAGTCGCCGGAGCTCAAGCCCGTCGCTCCCTGCACCCCCTCGAGCTCCCAGACCCCCTTCTCCACCTGACCTCACTCCTTCAGACCCAGCACCAACTTCACCTTCATTAGTGCCAGCATGCTCACCAGCACCGACTTCTCGACTTCGTCGCCGCTCCACTGTGGTCCAACCGCCCTCGGTTTGCCAGCGGCTTCCCCTCAAACGTGGGCGGAAGGTTTCACGTCAACATCCCCCATTAGAAACTCAGACCCCAACTAAAACAGTCGGACTGGAGGCAGAAGGAATGCTGGGAAGTAGAGGCACAGGAGTCTGGGGATCCCGAAGAAGCGGTGCTGAAAAGAAAATGAGGACCAGGCTGTTGCAGCGTGCCAAGGCTCGGCTTCATCGCATCGGTCGTGTTAAGGTCAGAGTTCAAAATTGTCATCATGACATCACCAGCAGGTTGTCATATAATTCCAAAGTTCATTTTACTTTAGTCTGTTATGAGTGATCTCAGAAGGACTCTAAAGTCCTCCTCTGCCAGCAGAATTTGGATCTGAGCAAGCTCTCCTGTGTAACGTCTGAGCACCTCTCAAACCTGGAGGAAATGCGTTCACATTTCCTTGTCTCTCTTTTTATTGTCCCAATCCTCTGAAGGCTTCACATACATAAACAATATGCACCAACATTAAATAAATAACAAAACGGGTGGACAAAGGGTTGAAACTGCAGATGAGTCAAAGAAAAATTTTGAAGCTCGAGGATCTTGGGGGAATTTCATAGGTTAGTATAATCTGATTGGATGTGCTGACGAGTTATCAAGAGAAGGGGAAAAGCAGAAAGAGATCTCTTCCACATTGATTGCAGAGTTGTATATGAGTGTAAATAAATATAAGTGTAATTGTGTAACTTGTACAGGAGAGATTGTAACCAAATGGAGTAAAACAATTAATTCTTCCTTGGTTTGAATGGAGTGTTGAAAAGTTGGTGAAACCAACTCTGTTGTGACCGTTGCTCATTCATCATTGTTCTAACTTTTCATTCGGAAAAGACATTCTTGATCAATTGGCAATAATCGTTTTTACTTTGGGAGGGTTGTTTTGAAATCCGGGTCAGCAGCCTTGGTGTTGTAATGGTTGGAGCATCCGCTCTGAGTCTGGGAGGTCGGTGGTTCGAATCCTGGTCGTGTCGTACCAAAGACTTTATCAATGGTACATGCTGCTTCCTTGCTTGACACTCAGCATTTAAAAAGGATGAAGCTCGGACAAACCGACGATGAAGAACGGAACATGGACACACCACGGCAGTTGGCATCCATGGGAAGGACAAAATTCCCCTTTAATTTCCCCCACCATCACTGGTACCCAAAGGGCTTTGGGAAGTGCATCGTTTCTCCAAGCTCAGCTGCTGTTTGTCCGAAGTCAAGGCCGGTATTGTCTCCAATATTGGTCTGCATGTGTTAATTACGACTCCCAGAGCCAAAAACCCTGTTCAAAAGCATTAGAGTATCCTCAGCAGTTTTAGTACAAGTAATTTTCCATTTTTACTCCATAATTATTTATTTCATCAGTTGCAGATAATTTTCCCAGTGATCGTGAGAGAAAGATGTTTGCAGCGATTGCAGATCCAGAATACATTATATTTCACAAAGGAATCACATGTGGTGTCTATTTGTCCATCTTTGTGATTTTTCGAGAATATAAGTTTGTTTGTTTTTTTTGTTTTTTTTCTTCATTCACAATCTGCCACAACATAATTGTAGGCTCCGCAGACCCCACCACAGCCACGTGGTCCAAGAATCAAGCATGTGTGCCGACGGGCTGCGGTGGCTCTCGGACTCCCCAGGGCAATGGGGGCCGGGCGCTCACCAAGGAACGGTAAAAATCGGCACGGCATATGATGGGATGTGGAGTGGGATAATGGGATGTGATGTGGAGTGGGATAATGGGATGTGATGTGGAGTGGGATAATGGGATGTGATGTGGAGTGGGATAATGGGATGTGATGTGGAGTGGGATAATGGGATGTGATGTGGAGTGGGATAATGGGATGTGATGTGATGTGGAGTGGGATAATGGGATGGGATGTGATGTGATGTGGAGTGGGATAATGGGATGGGATGTGATGTGATGTGGAGTGGGATAATGGGATGTGATGTGATGTGGAGTAGGATAATGGTATGTGATGTGATGTGGTGTGGGATAATGGGATGTGATGTGATGTGGAGTGGGATAATGGGATGTGATGTGGAGTGGAATAATGGGATGTGATGTGGAGTGGGATAATGGGATGTGATCTGGAGTGGAATAATGCTGTGGGATGTGGAGTGGGATAATGGTATGGGATGTGGAGTGGGATAACGGTATGGGATGTGGAGTGGGATAACGGTATGGGATGTGGAGTGGGATAACGGTATGGGATGTGGAGTGGGATAACGGTATGGGATGTGGAGTGGGATAACGGTATGGGATGTGGAGTGGGATAACGGTATGGGATGTGGAGTGGGATAACGGTATGGGATGTGGAGTGGGATAACGGTATGGGATGTGGAGTGGTATAATGGTATGGGATGTGGAGTGGAATAATGGTATGGGATGTGGAGTGGAATAATGGTATGGGATGTGCAGTGGGATAATGGGATGGGATGTGGAGTGGGATAATGGGATGGGCTGTGGAGTGGGATAATGGGATGGGATGTGGAGTGGGAAAATGGGATGGGATGTGGAGTGGGAAAATGGGATGGGATGTGAAGTGGGAAAATGGGATGTGATGTGGAGTATAGATAGTGGGATAATGGGATGTGGAGAATAGATAGTGGGATAATGCGATGTGATGTGGAGTATGGACAGTGGGCTAATGGGTTGTGGAGTATATGAAGTGGGATTATGGGATGTGATGTGATGTGGAGTATGGATAGTGGGATAATAGGATGTGGAATATAGATTGTGGGCTCATGGGATGTGGAGTATAGATTGTGGGATAATGTGATGTGGAGTATAGAAAGTGGGATAATGGGTTGTGATGTGATGTGAAGTATAGATGGTGGGATTATGCGATGTGGAGTATACATAGTGGGATAATGTGATGTGCAGTATGGATAGTGGGCTAATGGGTTGTTATGTGGAGTATGGACAGTGGGCTAATGGGTTGTGGAATATATATATATATATATATATATATATATATATATATATATATATATATATATATATATATATATATATATATATATATATATATATATATATATATATATATTGGGCGATTGGGATGTGGAGTATAGATAGTGGGATAATGGGATGTGGAGTATATAAAGTGGGATTATGTGATGTGATGTGGAGTATGGATAGTGGGTTAATGGGATGTGGAGTATAGATTGTAGGATAATGGGATGTGGAATATAGATTGTGGGATAATGGGATGTGGAGTATAGAAAGTGGGATAATGGGTTGTGATGTGATGTGGAGTATAGATGGTGGGATTATGTGATGTGGAGTATGGATCATGGGATTATTGGATGTGATGTGGAGTAGAGATAGTGGGATATTGGGATGTGATGTGGAGTATCGATATTGGGATTATGGGATGTGATGTGAGTATAGATAGTGGGATAATGGGATGTGGAGTATAGATCGTGGTATTATGGCATGTGGGGTGGGGTGAGTTGGAGTGGAATGTGATGATTTGTGGTGCGGGACCTCACTCAGGTTTTTACTAAACACGACAGACTCTCCAGGAAATGGAAATAATAACACATTCACTCTTCCATAATATGAACTTCATTTGTAAAATACGTATCTTCCACTCATCTAGATAAGCCCTCCACGACCACGCCTCCGCAAACCTCACCGTCCACAGCTTCTCGTGCCTCGCCTCGAACCCCCGCCACCCGTGTCGTCAACCCCGCTTCCAAAGAAGCCGTGGGGCCCAGATCAGGCACGAGGAAAGCACGGCGCTCTCGGCGCTGTGGCACCTGCTCCGGCTGTCGTGTAGAGGAAGACTGCGGTCGCTGTGCTAATTGCCTGGATAAACCAAAGTTTGGAGGTCGGAATGTGAAGAAGCAATGCTGCAAGTACGTGCCGTTCAGACATGCGGGACATGCCACCACTTCTTATCTATTACTCTCACTGAGATGTTGTGATCATTACCTTGAACATCTTTGTCTGTCATTGGTGATGCTTGCAGGATAAGAAAGTGTCAAAATCTTCAGTTTTACCCCCAACCAGGTAATATTTATTCAATCTTCCCTTTCACCATTTCCTCCTCCCTTCTACTCCTTAAATATTTATTTCACTCTTCATTACTTTTTCTTTCTTCATCATGCTTCTTTTACTTTTCATGATGCTTCTTCTTTTGCTCTTTGTGTTCTTTTTCTTTTGCAAATGTGGTATCAATTTTGAATCTGCATATTTCTTCCTGAATTTCTGACAATCATTTTCATTTTGATCATCTTATTTCCGTTAATTTGCATCGGATTGTTTTTCCATCTCTTGATTTTGATAGTTGTGGTAAAATATTTATTCTCTTCATATGCTTTCCCTTTTTCTTCTTGATTTGATTTTTTTTTTTTTAATTTTATGCCAACGCAGGCATTATGTTTTCAGGTTATCCGTCCGTCCGTGATCAATTTTGGTTACCTCAATAGTAGTATGATTGAGAGTGCCGAGTTACTCTCATTATGATACTACTGCATTGAAGTGAATGGGGGGGAAAAAAGGGAAAACCTTTTTTTTTTTGGCCCTTTCCAAAAAATGATCAATTCCTCCCACACTGGCTATTCAACAGAGATAAAACTGTGTACAGGTAGTCGTCGACTTACGACCTATGTGACTTACGACTGTTCGACTTTACGACCACGACCACTTTACGACCTTTTTTTTTTTATGTATGTAAAATATACGAGTTACTTTTTTAGGTCATCTCTTCGAGCATGACCTAATAATATGGGTGTAGATGTCCTTCGATCCGTCCGTCCGTTGCGAAAATGAAGATTTTCAAATTCTATCTCCTCCGCTATTTCTCAAGCGATCTTGAATTTGATTGTAGCATATGAATCTATGGGACAATATCTAAATTTGGTCGGGCCGGATTTTCGATATGCGCTTTCATTTTCGCGTCACGTGACTTCAAAGTTTGCAAAAACTGCCCTACCTTCAGGAGGCTATATATTTTGTCGTAGAGATGACCGTCACTCCCACACGGGGGTAATTTTATTTAGTCAGGGTTTTTGCAATACAAATCGAGCCTCCAGCCAATCGAAACCATCACTCCTTCACTTCACACATCGTGCAATTACACACGCGTGTCCAGCCACGTACGTGGGCGGAGATTTTTCCATCGCCTCAAAAACACAATGTTTTTCGTCCGTATCGTGAAATTTACGAGGAGAAAAAGAAACAAACCATTCAGACAAAGCTCACCATGTTGACGAAAAAAACAACTCCGGCTACCCCGAGCGCTGCCCGAGCTGATAACATCGATGATCCACATCCAAGCACGAGTGACCAATAACATGTTTTGTATTTTTTGTATGTTTTTGCAAACACAGTATTAAACCAATTGTACTGTAGTGGTGCAGTGCTTGACTTGAACAAAAAAAAGTTCATAAAATATGACAGATGATTATTATATCATTATACAGTATAATATACGTACGGTAATTTTTGCATAGGCCTATACACCATAAATAAAGGTTGACCGACTTACGACCAATCGGTCGGAACCGATCGCGGTCGGAAGTCGACGACTTCTGTATTTGTCTATTTGTCTGCCCCCCTTCATAAGGATGATTTAAGAAAGGTTTTAAAGGCCAATCTTTTTACATGACTGTGTGTTCACCATGGTCTATTTTTCAGGATAAAAAAAAACTCGAAAAACATTTTTCATAAAAGAGTAATTACGTCTCTTCCATTGGAAATGTACACGGTGACTTACAACCAGGCCTCAAAGGTGGTGTACAGAAGCATTTTGAAAAATAACAACAAACACAAGGTGCAGGGAGGTGAAATCCACTGCGCATGATGTGCAACACACGCAGAGAAAAACGAGGGTTCATTTACGTCCTTTGGGTGTCTCATAAATATAGAAGATTATTAGCACACCTGACGCTAGGCTGAGACTTCAGACTTTGCCACGCTTATGAGGTTGTAGTATCGAAATGAAACGTCTTAGAAGATGAAGAAAACATGATCACATTTGTACATGTAATGTTTTACAATAACGCTTCTTGTTACGAAACGTCATATCTTCCAGTCTCTTTGATGAGTTCGAATAAAATAATTCCAACCTGTCACTTTTGACAGGCTTTCATACCAGAAACTAATATATCCTACTGCCTATTAACCTTATAACCCAGAGTTCTCTGACCAATAATCTAAATGACAATAGAGCCTACACAAACCAAAATATCACAGTTTAATATCTCAGACTCGTCAACAATTAATGAGTAATAAAGTAAAGGCCCTGTCACACCTTGACATTTTAGCCAGCGTATGGCAAGGTATCAAAATGTATGCAAAACGCTGGCGTACGCTGAACTATTGATGTTTTTTCCCAGTTTTGGACATATTCATAACGAGTTGGACGTATGCATAACGTATTGGTAACGTACACAGAACGTTTCAATCACATATAGATAACTTACACCAATGAATGCTGAGCGTGTTGTCGGCATTCACAACCTATGCCCAACGATAGTGTAACTTATGCATAGCGCGGCAGCGTATCGCCGACGATCACGTGGCGTAGGCTATTCATAGGCTGCGGCTCGACGATTCAAATCATAACTGCACTGGACATCGAAGTGTGAAGCCACTGTCACACCTTGAAGTTTTAGCCAGTGTATGCTGACGTATGAAAAATTTACCGAACCAAGCTGGCACACGTTGAATACGTTATGGGTAAGTTTGGTATACGTTAAGAGCACGCTGGCATACGTCGTAGTACGCTGGCATACGTCGTAGTACGTCGACAAATTTTCAGCATGTTGAAAATTTCTCGACGTACTCTGCGTATGACACACGTTCTGCATAACACTGGCCATATGTTGTAGGCACGTTACGCGATCGTTGACACACGTCGACACATGTTACTTGTAAGTTACTCATAAGTCGAAACGCGTCGAGGTAATGGTTAGTGTCAGTGTTCCAGACTCCCTGGTTTTTATTTTTTATTTTTATTATCTTGCCAAAACGAAGTTTTTGCAAGATATGTTGGTCAGCTTGTATGGTTTTTTTTTGGTTTTTTTTCTGTTTGTTTGTTTGTCTGTAATCACGTATAAAAAATTCTGCAGAGCACAGTTATCATTGGAAATTTTTGTAACTTCGCATATCAGAGGCCTATAGAGGTCCCTTTCAGCGCACAAAATTTTGAAGGTCAAGGTCAAAGGTCAAGGTTACTTTGTCGCAAATCAGGGGAGTCAACGAAACCCTTATTTTTTGAGTAATTTTGATCGGATCGTCTTCAAACTTCATGGGAATATAGTTCATGGTCTGGCGCTCAGCTGATTAATTTTTGGTGGCGATTGGCCTTGATCTTCATGGTTAGCGCCTGAGGTCAAACATATTTGACCCCAAGGTCAAATTTTCAAGTTTTACGAACCATATCGTGTAGTACCTCAAATTGAACACCTCAATGAGTGCTTTCTAGATATGTCAAGCTTGAGACATTATGACGTCATTTGGTGACATTATGAGGCAAACGCATATTTTTCATGGATACTCTGTAGAACGATTCGCATCGGAATCTCTCGTAGGCAGATATTCCTCAAGGAGTCACTCCTGGTGGAGAGCAGCTCTGTTCACCTCAGTGTGACCTTAAAGAAGTCACACGTGGTCACCTTTTGGCAAGATTGGTTTTTTTTTTTAATTTCATTTTTTCCTTCGGTATGACGGTGATGTTGACACTTCGATTTCGAGTGCGGTTATGATTTAAATCGTTGAGCAGCAGCCTTTTAATTATATTATATTATAACCACACTAGAAATCGAAGTGTCAACATCACCGTCATTTCGAAGAAAAAAAAAAAAACCACGGAGTCGGGAATACTCATGCTAACCATTACCTTGACGTGTTTTGACTTATGAGTAACTTACAAGTAACTTGTGTCAACGATCGCGTAACGTGCCTACAACTTATGCCCAGCGTTATGCGGAGCGTATGAGTTATACGCTGGCATACGTCGAAAAATTTCAAGCATGTAAAATTTGTCTAACAGCTCGGCGTACTACGACGTATGCCAGCGTACTACAACGTATGCCAGCATGCTCTTAACGTATACAAACTTACCCATAACGTATTCGATGTGTGCCAGCGTTTTAGCCAAATTTTTCATACGTCAGGCATACGCTGGCTAAATCGTCAAGGTGTGACAGGGCCTTAAGCAGGATGGATGTTAATTAAATATTATTCTTTCGGAAAGCTTTTCTTGATTGAACAATATAAATATATCCATGGTTCACGCACAGTCCTTGAAACTCCTGGAAATTCCTAGAAAAATAAAAAAGCATTTTGTAACACTGGAGAGTCATATAAACAACTTGTGTAAGTCCTTGAAACTCTTGCAAAATCGAGAAAACTTGGGTTTTTGAGGCTATGGTTGATTCTCTCCAGGGGCCTCTGCTGACTTTCTCAAGGATAAGTTTCCGCTCGTTGTGTGTCGTGTTTTGACTTTATTTTGTTACCTCCTTTACTGTGTATTCCTAGTTTGGTTTTGTTTCAAAATTTGTGCTATTTGGTGAGTATTTGTCACTTGTCATATCAGGGTTCCCTGAGGCCTACCCGTCTTCCCGTCTATGTGCATGATCATGTTCATTACTTACGAAATCTTTAGATTTCGTAAGTATATTGATGACTTCTGTCCTCTGTTTGTGTGTTTGTTTGTGTTTGTGTGTTTGTTTGTAGGCATGATAACTCGAACGGAAGAAGCTGCCAATGTCAAATTACACCACGTGATTCAGGAGGGTGATGGCTGGTGTTTATTAGATTTTGGTCAAAATCAGTCAAAGGTCAAGATCACAGTGAGGTCAAACATAATTCCGTAAATTCATGTGGAGGAATGGAGTATTTTGCTTCGGTCGACATTCCGAGTTCATTTTGACTTCGATTTTAATTTTGTCTTCGGATTTTGCGATCGCCAAGGACGCTTAAAACCGGTTGTCGAAATTCTGGTAAAAATCGGATGTTTTGGAGACGTTTTAAGATTGTATAAAAAATATTTCACTCGCCGCGTCACGGCTCGTCACGTGGTGCAGCGCGCTCGAGCAGAGGTGTCATTGAGTCACGTAAAGGTTTTGCGTGTGCGCGCTGACGGTGTTTTCGATAAAGATGGTGTTTAAAAGTAATTTTTTTATCCCAATAAAGGTTATCGTCGCATGCCTGACTCGCTCAGCCGTCAGATTATGTAAAGATTGTTGGTGGATGGCCGAATATTACGGTTTTGTGACTTTAATGAAATAGTATTAAATAATTGCGTGGAGAAATGGAGATTTTTGCTTCGGTCGATGTTACGATTTTTGATGGTTTGGTACAGAATCATCGTAGAAACTTCTGGTTTGCGTCGCTACCTTCTCTCGAGACAGCTTTTATTAGACAAGGTCAGAGGTCAAGTTGACGATTTCGTAAGTACCAGTCTATGACTGCTTGTTACTTACGAAATCTGAAGATTTCGTAAGTATATTGATGACTTCCGTCCTCTGTTTGTGTGTGTGTTTGTTTGTAGGCACGATAACTCGAGAACGGAAGAAGCTACCAATGTCAAATTTCACCACGTGATTCAGGAGGGTGGTGGCTAGCGCTGATTAGATTTTGGTCAAAATCGGTCAAATGTCAAGGTCACAGTGAGGTCAAACATTCGATTTTTGATGGTTTTGTACAGAATCATCGTAGAAACTTCTGGTTTGCGTCGCGACCTTCTCGAGAGACAGCTTTTATTAGACAAGGTCAGAGGTCAAGTTGACGATTTCGTAAGTACCAGTCCATGACTGCTTGTTTGTATTTTCTCCCGATTACCCGCCATCAGTTTCTATATTCTCCACTTTTCCCTCCACCCTCCTTCTATCCCTTCCAACTGTATCCTCTGTTTCATGTCTTAAAATATGAAAAATACACCAATTTTTTTTTTTAACCTTCTCACCTTATCCCCCACGTGACTTCAGGTACCGACTCTTCTTCTTCCTTCTTCCCCCTCTTCCCTGCAAATCTCACTCTGATCGTGAAGTTTTTCACCACACACCTTCATGACTTTTTCTTCAAACTTTTCCTTCATTCTTTCCCCCTGTTCCCTAATCTTCAAAAACAAAAACAAACAAAAAAAGTCTCTTGCTTACTTCAACTTCCCCTCTTCACCCAATTATTCTTCAGAATCTTGTGTTAAATCTGACCTTTCTCCACTTTGTCAATTCTTCTTCACTCCATCCATCTTCCAATGTATTTAAACGAACCCCTCACCTGACCTACAAATTTTTAAAATCCCATTTTTAAACACTTGTTTGTCTTCCATTATTAATCGTTCATTTTTTTTCAACTTCAGTGCAAATTCATCCCACCTACTTAAATCTACCTCCTCCTAACTCATTTGCTGTTATACCCCCTCCTGACTCCTCCCATCTCACCCCCCATCCAAGCATCTTTCCATTTAGTGTAGTAGATGGTAGAAAAATCGTGCAAATTATGATACAAGCATCAAATTTGGCATTTCTGTTCTGCAGGGCTTTCTGATCAAATCTGCCCGATTGGCCATTTAAAAATCCAACTTTTGAAAAATTTGAAAAAAAAAAAAAAAACTTCAAAAAAATTTGAACTCACAGCTGGCTGAAATTCTTGAAGCGCAAGTGAACATCCCAGACAGAGAACCAAGGGGAGATGCAGTCATCATTGATAAGTCAGCACTTATCAATGCCCTACCTCCAAGCACTTCAAAGATATTTGATGACTATGCTAAAGAAAACATCATCCCAAAGGTGGAATCCTATGGTGCCAGGTACGAGAGGGTGGACGTAGTGTTTGATGTGTACAAAAAGTCAAGTCTGAAGTCCGAGGCAAGGTCGAA
Organism: Eptatretus burgeri; assembly: GCF_056783735.1. Lineage (NCBI taxonomy): Eukaryota > Metazoa > Chordata > Myxini > Myxiniformes > Myxinidae > Eptatretus > Eptatretus burgeri. Next base: position 1,117,107 of record NC_140976.1, on the reverse strand, counting down.
AAGGGGGCAAGAAATCAGAAGAAGAGTGACAGGAACCAGTAAGACCCCAAGTAACTGGAGAAGCTTTCTTCGAGATGACAGCAACAAGACTGAGCTGTTTCACTTCCTTGCGGAAAAGATGTGTGAAGCACAGACGACAATCACAGTCATTGTCACAAAAGGAGAATATGCCATTAGCAACACAAGGAAGTCACTGGATGCTATGTCTCCATGTTGTCGTGAAGAAGCTGACACTCGAATATTTGTACACGCTCGGGATGCAACTACGGATGGTAGCAAGTCCATTATCATTAAGGCTAATGACACGGATGTACTAGTCATAGAAATATCTGTACTGCCGTCCTTACAGAAACTAGGTTTTGAGAACATGTGGATTGCCTTTGGCCAAGGAACCAAGACACGATGCACTCCAGTCCATGAGGTAGTTTCTGCAATAGGGCCTGAGAAAGCCAGAGGGATCCCATACTTCCATGCGATCACGATGTGACGTCGTGTCTGCCTTCCGCGGTAAAGGGAAGAAAACTGCATGGCAGACTTGGAACGTCTTTGATGATGTTTCTGAAACATTCACCAATATCAGCCAGCATCCAACATTGATTCGTGATCTTGACTTTTTTGAAGTTTTTTTTTTATTTTTTATTTTTTTTGAAATTTTTCAAATGGCCAAAATCAGGCAGATTTGATTAGAATCCCCTGGACAACAAATGTGCCAAATTTGATGCTTGTATCATCATTTGCACGATTCCTCTCAAAATTGCTGTTATCTGCCCCACTAATTGTCCTCTGCCTTAGGCCTAAGTCACATTTGCCACGGCGGCCGGGGGGTCTTCAAAATCTACGGCCACTAGCAATTATACGGCGGCTGCAGTATTTCCACGGTCACACAATGTAGCAGTCACATATGTTTTTATTTTTCGGGGAGCCGCACGGCGTATTTATAAATTGTGGAGATTGAAAACGTGGGGGTGCCGTACGGTCTTTGATTTGATGTCGCACGATGACCTCAGGGCGTTCCTGCGGCGGCCATAGAATTTTCAAGGCAGACGCAAGGTGCCCGCAAGGCGACCGCTGGGGGGCCCAAAGGCGAACGTGCGGCCAGACGGACAGTAACGAGTGTTTTTTTTTTTTTTACCAGTTTTTTTGTTTCGGCTTGTCGAATTGCTACGGCGAACGTAGAAATGAAAAAGTTCTAACTCCGCGTTATAATTCCACGCCGACCTTACGGCCTGTAAAATATAGCCAAACGGCGTAGGGCCACCCTGAGGCCACCGCAGAAACTCTGCGGCCGCCGCACGTTTCTGTCAATTCAGAGGGCGTACGGCCGCCGTATCCTCGCCGAAGAGCAAATGTGACTTATGCCTTAGTAACAGTTCCCTCTTTGATATCCCAATCTGTAGGGTTTTCAAATGTCTTACACTCTCATTCAGCACAGTCCTCAATATCTCAAACATGCTCTCCTTCCTCTCATCACATCTTTCTCTCTTCCCACCCCCTACAATCTTGTTTCTCCCCCCCCCACCTGCTCCCACCTCTACCATATCACTACCCAGTCTCATCCTTCCCTTCTCCCATCTCCCTCCTTCTCCATGACTGCCTGCTCTCATCGTCTCTCCTCCCTCTCATAGCTTCCCTCTCACCCCTCCCTCTCAAGTCAGCAGCTTCCTCCCTCTTCAAAGCAAACTTCACTCTTCCCCCCCTCCCCGCCTCAGCTTCCCCTCACCCTTCTCAAAAGCTCCCCCACACCTTTCTCCCTCAATTTTCCCCCTCACCTTTCTCCCTCAATTCTCCCCCCTCACCCTTCTTCCTCAATTCTCCCCCTCTCACCCTTTCCCCCCAAATGTCCCCTCCTCTTCCCTCCCCTACAAATCTCTTCCCTCACCCTTTCCCTTCAAATCTCTCCCTTGCCCCTCCCCTTCAAATCTCCCTCCCCACTTCCCTTTCTCAAAGCTGCTTCACCTTCTTCCCACCCCTCAATTTTTGTTCCTCCCCGACCCCCTCCCATCTCCACAATACCTCTACCCAGTCTCATCCTTCCCCTCTCCCCACCCTTCTCTTCTCCCTCCTCCCCCATGGCCGTGCATGCTCTCATCGTCTCCCCTGTCCCTCAAAGCTACCTGCTCACCCCTGCCTCGCAAATCAACTGCCTCCTCTCTCTTCAAAGCAAACTTCTCTCTTACCACTCCAATCCTTCCCTGTCACCTTTCTCCAAAGCTCCCCCCACACCTTTATCCCTCAATTCTCCCCCTTCAACCCTCCCTTTCAAATCTCACCCCTCACTCCCCTTCTCAAAGCTCCCCCTTCCCATCTTCAAAGCTGCTGCCTTCCCCCAACCTCTCTTCCAGCTCATTCCTCCACCTCCTCAAATCTCCCACTTTCCTTTGCCTGCTTTCTTTTACTCCCCACTGCTACGCATCCCTTCACCGCCAAGCCCTTTGTCCTCCTCTCCATCTACAATCTGTCATAAACTGTCAACAACTCTCACTACCTCCAACTCTCCTCCCTCATATTCCCCTCCCCCTCTCCTCCCCTACATCCAAAGTCTCTTCCCCTCCCTCTTCCTTTACAATGTGGACTTCAAACATCTGGGGCGTTCACTCTAACCTGACGGATCTCTCCATACAGGTTTCCATTGACAAACCAGACATCATCTGCTTGACAGGAACTTTCCTCCTTCAAGACGTCGCTGACTCCTTAGTTTCTCTCCCTGGTTACTCCCTCCTCTGGTGTGATAGACTTCGGCCTCATCCTCGTGGAGGAGTTGCTCTCTTTATCAAAGACTCCATTCCTCACTCTCCATGCTCTGCCCTCACTCCTCCACACCCTCAGGAATACTTCTTGCTCTGGCTTCCCCTCCACTCCCACCTCTTGTTTATCTGTGTCTTGAACCATCCACCAAACAGTGATGACTCCATTTACACCTCCCTTGCCGAAAACATGGACCAACTTCTATCCACTAATCCAAACTCTCTCTTCCTCATATGTGGTGACCAGCTGCCATCATGCCAGTTGACTGGGTGTGGGTACCTTCCTCACCTGCCATGACACTTCAGCAAAAGACTTCTGTGACTCATTGGGACTGACTTAGTCCATCAACTTCCCAAAGCGGATCTCAGCCAACGGTACTCCATCACTTCTGCATTTGATTTTGACTAATTTCCCAGAAAATATCTGCTGCTGTTCTGTTCCAATCAGTTCATCTGACAATATGCTTGTCTAAGTGGTCATCACTCTGGCTGTTGCTCGAGAACCACCTCAGCACCGCCGAGTCTGGAACTTCACTCCGATCAACTGGCAGTGTCTTCAAGCAGCCATTAAACGTTTCGACTGGTCTCCCATCTCTACTTCCTCCGACTTCAACTCATCCTGGGAATACTTTCAAATAAATTTGCTCTCTCATGCACAGATTTATCCCATCTCATCTTCACTTGTCATACCTTTTCTCCTGCCCATGGTTCAATGAAGCTTGTGATTAGCCTGTTGTCCTTAAACAACTTGCCTTCGCCTTATGGAAGGCACATCCTACTAACGGCAATCTCACTTCCTTCCACAAAGCTCGGAACAAGTGTGGGTCTACCCTCAGGAAAGCCAGCAAATGACATATTTTTCATCTCAAGTCTGAACTCTAATCTGTCTCCATCCTCCAAATCATGGTGGTGTCTAGTTAAGTCTGTTTCTGGTGTATGCTCCCCTCCATCCCCTCCCTCACCTCAAATGCTGCACAGCTGACTGCATGCGTAAAGACTGAATGCCTAAACTCCGTGTTTGCTTCTAAATAGACTGTCCCAAACCCATCGCTTTCTGTACCCACCTTACCCAGTTGCACCCTGCTGTTCCTGGGCTCCGTGTCCTTTTCTCCAGACAAGGTAGAGAGCTCGCTGTCAACCTCGAGTGATTCTGCAACCAATGCAGGTGGCGTCAGCCCTCGTGTCCTAAAAACCTGCTCCTCTGCTCTTCCTCACCCTCTCTCTATTCTATTCACCCTCTCATTTGCTCAAGGTAATCTGCCATCTCCTTGGAAATCAGCAAACATTACCACTCTGCATAAAAAGGTGCAAAAACTGAACCATGCAACTACAGACCAATCAGACTTCTCCCAATCATCAGCAAGGTTATGGAATCCATCATCGCTTCCAACATTAAATCCTTCCTCTTCTCCAATGGCTTGATTTCTGACCATCAGTTTGGATTTAGACCAGGTCACCTGACCTTGGATGTGCTACTTCTGCTTTCCCAACAATGGATGGAGGTCCTCAATGCCAAACATGAGAGCAGAGACATCTCCCTTGATGTTAGCTTTCGATACGGTTACCAAACTCTCTTCTTATGGTATCCAAGGCAATCTCCATTCGTGGCTCAGGGACATCCTCTCCTGTTGTAATGAACGAGTGGCTCTTAATAGAATTCTCTCATCTCCTCTTCCTGTCCAGGCTGGAGTTCCTCAAGGCAGTGCTCAGGGCCCTGTTCTTTTTCTGGTTTTCATCAATGATCTCTCTGACTCTCTGCAAAATCCTCTTTATCTCTTTGCTGATGACTCCACCCTCTGCAGTACCATCTGTCATCCCTCAGACCGGCAAGCAGCAGCTTCTTCACTCTCTGTAGATCTGGGTAAAATCACAAACTGTTCAAACACTTGGAACATGCCTTTCAATCCTGACAAATCTCACACCCTCACCACGCCTCTCTGAAAGGACCATCTGGACCCCCATCTACATTTTCAACAATTCTCTTGTAGAAGTCCTCTCATTCAAGCTTTTGGACCTCACTATCTGCCACGATCTTTCATGGGAAAGCTACATCTCCAAGCTGTCCCCCAAAGCCAGTTGCCGACTGGTCATCCTTCGTCGTGCAAAGTCCTTCCCTGGCTCCTGATCACTTACAAAGCTTTCATCCGCAGTCTGATGGAGTATTGCTTCCCCCTTGTGGGTTGGTGCTCGTGCCTCACGCCAAGCTCGACTTCACGCTGTGGAAACCAAGGCTTTTAGGATCATTGATGTCTCCCGTGATGAAGCTGAGTCTTTGGGTCTCTCACTGTCTCACCAGAAGCGGTTCAGTGGTCTTTCTGTCTTGTACTATCTCCTCTCCAGCCTTGCCCCCCCCCTGCTCTGTCTATGATTTGGCCCCCCTATGTTTCCTCAGGGTGCTCAAGGTTTGCCAAATACCCTCTTCTGTGAAACTGCCAAAATCAAGAATCACTGCTCACCTTCACTCTTTCACTCCTCTTTTTTTTTTTTTACCACCTTTGGAACAAACTTCCACACTCTTCAATCCCACTCCTCCCTCCAGGTCTTTGAAACAGCTGTTCACCACCATCTCTCAAAATCTTGATCTTTTCTACCCCCATTATTCCACCCCAAACCCACCACCTTCATTTTTCCTCTTTTCCTTCCTGAAAGTCCCTGTAGTACCATCTTGTTTACCTCATGTACCCCACCCCATCCTTCTCCCTTTCACACATATCCTATTGTCTTTGTTCCCCACTATTTTGTGCTTCCCTCTCACACCCCTCTTTTCTCCTATCTTGTTGTATGTCTCTGTGTATTAGCTCTTGCACGATCCTTGACCTGGTATGCAAAATAAATAAATTGCGGAAATATACATAATGTGCCCAGGCCCCCAGTTGGAATTATTAATTCCACCCGTCTCTTCAACAGAATGTTGCCAATTATAACCTCCGCCAGGCATTTCCAATGAAAGCCGCACTGAAATGGTTTCTTTCGTGCAAAATCAGCAATGATGGGTCATCAAACAAAATGTGTTTTCATGGAATAGTTTATTACAAGAAGGGCACAGGATGACGAAAACGGAGAATCCCAGGACGAAAGATAGACTGACACGAAAACTGGAAGAGAAATGTACACGTGACGCACACTCGCAAACCGATGTACCGAAATCATAAAATCTCACCAAAATGGCCATGAGCGCACAATATAGGGTGTCCTTTGTGGTCTTTTAAAAGATACCGGTACCGGGGATCGACAATGCTCCACCATGAACATGTTTTCAGCGCACAGCTGTGGAACCCAGCGGAGAGACAAAGCATCCAGCAGGTAAGAGATAGCGGTTACAGTGAAGCGGCATGATCTGGTGTGGCTTCCAGGGACATCAGCGCGCCGTATGTCGAATGGAGAACATGTGGCTGAATAGTTTGACGACATGACTTCAGGTCATGTACACATTATGCAAGTGCTTATGGAAAAATCCCGATTCATAATTGTGCAAATATAAATAATCTGCCAGGCCCCGGTCAGAATTGTTAATTCCGGCCGGTCTCTCAGAGAATACAAGAGACCGTTAACAATTGTAACCTTTGTTTTTTTTTTTCAAGTTTTGGACAAAATCTACAACTACACCACTTCCACTGATTTGTTTCTGTCTCTCTGTCTCTCTGTCTCTCTGTCTCTCTGTCTCTGTCTCTGTCTCTCTCTCTGTCTCTCTCTGTCTCTCTCTCTGTCTCTGTCTCTCTCTGTCTCTCTGTCTCTGTCTCTCTCTGTCTCTCTGTCTCTCTGTCTCTGTGTCTCTGTCTCTGTCTCTGTCTCTGTCTCTCTCTCTCTCTCTCTCTCTCTCTCTCTCTCTCTCTCTCTCTCTCTCTCTCTCTCTCTCTCTCTCTCTCTCTCTCTCTCTCTCTCTCTCTCTCTGTCTCTGTCTCTGTCTCTGTCTCTGTCTCTGTCTCTGTCTCTGTCTCTGTCTCTGTCTCTGTCTCTGTCTCTGTCTCTGTCTCTGTCTCTGTCTCTCTCTGTCTCTGTCTCTGTCTCTGTCTCTGTCTCTGTCTCTGTCTCTGTCTCTCTCTCTGTTTCTCTCTGTATCTCTCTCTCTCTCTCTCTCTCTCTCTCTCTCTCTCTCTCTCTCTCTCTCTGTATCTCTGTCTCTCTGTCTCTCTGTCTCTCTGTCTCTCTGTCTCTCTGTCTCTCTGTCTCTCTGTCTCTCTGTCTCTCTGTCTCTCTGTCTCTCTGTCTCTCTCTCTCTCTCTCTCTCTCTCTCTCTCTCTCTATCTCTCTCTCTCTCTCTCCCTCGCTTTCTTTCTCTCTCTCTCTCTGTCTCTCTCTCTCTCTCTCTGTCTCTCTGTCTCTCTGTCTCTCTGTCTCTCTGTCTCTCTTTTTCCACCAACCTCAGAAGAATGACCGGCTGAGTCAACCCCACCTGGTGGTTAGTCAACAGGGGGCTCAAACTCAGGACCCTAAGGTCCCAAGTCAGCCACCTTAACTACTAAGCCAACACCAGGCTGTCTTGCTCTCTCAAGGGACCTTGAATTTTTCATGTGACCTTTAAGTGAGATCAAACATAATGCGTTTACATGTAACATGGGCCGAGGCATAGCCATTAACGCATTCTCGTCACATTCTACTTTCTTGTCTCTCTCTACCTTGTGTTGATCCGGCACTACGATCCTTCACCCGCTCAGTGACATTGCTTCCCTTGTACATATCAACTTATGATATCGATTTCACCACATCAATTCATTCTATTTTTCCTGAACAAAGGCTTCCTGGCAACTTCAACAAAATATTACAATCATACTTTTGCACATGAGCCTTTCTTGGTGTTTGTCCATGGTTATTTTCTAAATATTTAAGTGATTTCCTCATTGAATGTGCAAACAGTTGAGGGTGTCATTTCCTTTGTAGTTGTTCATTGGCACTCAATTTGTTCGGTATTATTTGCACATTGTAAACTCATCACAGTTTATCCATTTTATTTACAACAACTTTGCCGACTTTTTTGTCTTCTTTCCACCCCATCCCTTCCGCTATTCTCGCACATTGAACCTCAGCAAAAGCAACTGATAGACCTAATGCCCGACCTACTGCCCCCTCTACTGAAACGACCCCCTCTGGGGTGGTGGACGCAGTTGTACCTTCTGAACCTCTGGCCCCTCAGCCGGTGCAGGCGACCCCTCCTCGCCGTCCAGGACGGCCTCCTGCACCCTCGCGCAAGCAGAGTCGTCACAATGCCTCATCCCTTTCTTCACCTCCACCACCACCATTACCACCACCACCACCACTACCACCAACACCACCTCCACTGTCCTCTTATTTGGAACTTCCATCTCCCATTGTCCCGACGGTATCAAAGAGTAATGGAAATGCCATTGGTGGGGCCGGAATTTCGGTTCTGGTCGGGGCCATTGATCCTTGGAGAAGAGGGAGCCGAGAGAAAGGAGGGAGACTGCGTGTGGACCTGCGAGAGGAGCGGGAGCTTGAGGCAGTGTGGAGTTCCGGAGGATTGGCTGTCGTCACTTCTTGTCCAATTGCCCCACGAGCCCTTTGTTTGCTTTGCTCCAGCAAGGGCATGCATGAGGTGTGATATTGTTGTTGACTCCGAGTCATCACATACCAAATTAAAGCGCAATTTATCTAAGCTTTTGAGATTTCTGAGATATGTATATCTTTTGTGCAAATGCAGATGGTATGGTGTGCCGTGTGCTGCCAGCCATTTCACATGTTTTGCTTAGAAGGGACTTCTCGACCTCACCCTGGAGAACTCGACAGCTGGACCTGCCAATTATGCAAGGCTTGTCACGTGTGTGGGCGGCAAAACAAGGTGTGTTTGTGGAATATATGCGTGTGTAGCATTGTTTCTGTGCCAGCACGTGTGCCCATACACATGGGGTTTTTTTGTTTGTTTTAATTGGCTTTTTAATCATCCCTTCTCTTGTCGTTTGTTCACCCCTCTCCTTCCCACGAAGCTTCTTGAGTGTGCAAAATGCCACAAGTCGTACCATGCTGAATGCCTTGGACCAAACTACCCCAAGGCATTACGCCGTAGACTCTGGGTAAACCGTAGATTCTGAGCTTCGTTGTGTGAAAACTGCTCAAATGTCTGTGCCTAATATCAGACTTGACCAAAATAATCTCCCGACCTCACTCAAACTGTCCCAAGGAAACTACAAATGTGCATGTGACTTTTGCTTGTGCCCTCTTTGAGGTGCAACACGGCTTGTCAAGATCTCTTCCTGTCTGTTGTGCTTCTGAAGATGCACGTTTGTGGATTGCGTGTGCAGGTGTGCAGGCGGTGCGTGCGCTGCAAGAGCTGCGGTGCAACCACACCTGGAGACGGTGGTGGGGTGGGCTGGTCACGTGACTTTTCTCTTTGTCATGGTTGCAGCAAACTCTTTGACAAAGGTCTGTTGGGTTTGTGGGGTAATCAGGATCATATACGAGAGTAAGTCCTTTTGCTTTTTGTAAACATAGTCAAGGCTCGTAGAAGAGCTATTACTAGTACACTGAACGGATCTGGTTGCAATATAACAAAAGAAACAGCAAAGCGAGGGGGGAAACACCAATAGCAGAGCCCAAGGCTAAGACAGAGGGAAGCAGATGAGTAAGGGGAGGGGAGGGGGGAATGAGAGAGTGCATGGGGTGGATAAGATAATATGGATACAGAAGAAAACTCAGGATGGAAGACTGGAAATTTAGAAGGAAGCGGGATTGGGGTGGGGTGGGTCTGTTGGGTTTATGGGTTCAAAGAGTAATTGTGACATTGTGTTTTTTGAAGCCGATATGGGAAACTTGATTCTTGGTGTGGTGTTTGCTAGAAGTCCTTTATCTAAGAAAATATTACGAGGAATAATCATGGGATGCCACTGCAGGAAACTTCTGCCCGGTGTGTAATAAATGTTACCTGGACGATGACTACGAGAGCCAAATGATGCAGTGTGCGCGGTGTGACCGTTGGGTTCATGCACGCTGTGAACAGCTATCTGGTAAATGAACGTACACTCTGTTTTGCTCACCTATGCTCACCATTCGATTGCCTTTTGTGTTTAGTGTTGATCTGAACTCTCGTGTGTTTATCCGTACTCTCGTGTGTTTATCCGTACTCTCGTGTGTTTATCCGTACTCTCGTGTGTTTATCCGTACTCTCGTGTGTTTATCCGTACTCTCGTGTGTTTATCCGTACTCGCGTGTGTTTATCCGTACTCTCGTGTGTTTATCCGTACTCTCGTGTGTTTATCCGTACTCGCGTGTGTTTATCCGTACTCTCGTGTGTTTATCCGTACTCTCGTGTGTTTATCCGTACTCTCGTGTGTTTATCCGTACTCTCGTGTGTTTATCCGTACTCTCGTGTGTTTATCCGTACTCTCGTGTGTTTATCCGTACTCTCGTGTGTTTATCCGTACTCTCGTGTGTTTATCCGTACTCTCGTGTGTTTATCCGTACTCTCGTGTGTTTATCCGTACTCTCGTGTGTTTATCCGTACTCTCGTGTGTTTATCCGTACTCTCGTGTGTTTATCCGTACTCTCGTGTGTTTATCCGTACTCTCGTGTGTTTATCCGTACTCTCGTGTGTTTATCCGTACTCTCGTGTGTTTATCCGTACTCGCGTGTGTTTATCCGTACTCTCGTGTGTTTATCCGTGCTCTCGTGTGTTTATCCGTGCTCTCGTGTGTTTATCCGTGCTCTCGTGTGTTTATCCGTGCTCTCGTGTGTTTATCCGTACTCGCGTGTGTTTATCCGTACTCGCGTGTGTTTATCCGTACTCTCGTGTGTTTATCCGTACTCTCGTGTGTTTATCCGTACTCTCGTGTGTTTATCCGTACTCGCGTGTGTTTATCCGTACTCGCGTGTGTTTATCCGTACTCGCGTGTGTTTATCCGTGCTCGCGTGTGTTTATCCGTGCTCGCGTGTGTTTATCCGTGCTCTCGTGTGTTTATCCGTGCTCTCGTGTGTTTATCCGTGCTCTCGTGTGTTTATCCGTGCTCTCGTGTGTTTATCCGTGCTCTCGTGTGTTTATCCGTACTCGCGTGTGTTTATCCGTACTCTCGTGTGTTTATCCGTACTCTCGTGTGTTTATCCGTACTCGCGTGTGTTTATCCGTACTCTCGTGTGTTTATCCGTACTCGCGTGTGTTTATCCGTACTCGCGTGTGTTTATCCGTGCTCGCGTGTGTTTATCCGTGCTCTCGTGTGTTTATCCGTGCTCTCGTGTGTTTATCCGTGCTCTCGTGTGTTTATCCGTGCTCTCGTGTGTTTATCCGTACTCGCGTGTGTTTATCCGTACTCTCGTGTGTTTATCCGTACTCTCGTGTGTTTATCCGTACTCGCGTGTGTTTATCCGTACTCGCGTGTGTTTATCCGTACTCGCGTGTGTTTATCCGTACTCGCGTGTGTTTATCCGTACTCTCGTGTGATTTTTTTTTTCCGTACTCATGTTTCTTGCCGAGTGTGTTTGTGTGTGTGCTTGCACGCATACACACATACTGTTGTGGCTAAAAATATTGGCATTCTCACACTTTTTTCAAATAATGCACCATTTCTTTCAGAAAATTGTTTAAATGAAAAAATATTTTGGTATCCACAAATGTGTTTCTTTGGTTTGCAGTGGAACAAAACAAAACAAAAAAAGCTTTAAAAAAAATCACTAAATCTTAGCCTATTCCACATATAAGTCCGAAATGGTCCACACAATATTAGTGGCACCTTTTAGAAGTTGTTAGAAATAACTGGATTTCAACCAGGTGATTCTCCTTTACTTTGGAATTGAACTCACCTGTGGTGAGTTGCAGGTGCCTGAAATATAAAAATCACTCAATCAACCAGTTTGAAAAGAGAAAAGGAGTCATTCTGCTGTTTTGTGTGTCTGTGTACACTACAATGAGCATGGAGAAAAGAAAGAAAACGAGAGAATTGTTTGAGGAGGTCAGACACAAGATTGTAGCCAACCTCCCTGGACGTAGATCGAAGGTCGCAGCGAAGGATTGTTTGAATGGTGGAGAAAGCACCTCGATCAACTGCCAAACAGATTCAAGCTGACCTTTAAACACAAGGTACGACAGTTTGAACTCGCACCATCCATCGCCAACTCAATGAAAGGGGGTTCTATGGTAGGAGACCCAGGAGGACCCCACTGCTGAGAGACAAAAGAAATCCCGACTGGAGTTTGCCAAAACACACCTGTACAAGCCAAAATCCTTCTGTGAGAATGTCCTGTGGACAGATGAGACCAAATTAGAGCTTTTAGGTGAAGCACGCCATCTCTATGTTTACAGAAAACAAAATGAAGCTCTCAATGAAAAGAACACCTTCCCCACAGTCAAACATGGAGGAGGTTCAGTGATGTTTTGGGGTTGCTGTGCTGCCTCTGGCACTGGGTGCCTTGAATGTGTGCATGGCATCATGAAGTCAGATTACCAAGGAGACATTTTGGAGCACAATGTTTAACCCGGTGTCAGAAAGCTGGGTCTCCGTCGAAGGTCATCGGGTCTTTGCAGCAGGACAGTGACCCCAAACACATTTCAAAAAGCACCCAGGAATGGTTCAACACAAAATGCTGGACTGTTCTGAAGTGGCCAGCAATGAGTTCAGATATAAATCCCATTGAACACCTGTGGGGAGATCTGAAAACAGCAATTGGGAGAAGGCACCCTTCAAATCTGGGAGAACTGGAGCAGGTTGCACAAGAAGAGTGGAACAAACTACCAGTAGAGAGGTGTAGGAAGCTCATTCATGGATATAGGAAGTGCTTGACTGCAGGTATTTTGTCAAAACCTGTGTGACCAAATATTAAGTCGAGGGTGTCAATAATTTTGTCAATGGCATTTATTAATTTTTTTCTGATTTAAAAGGATATATTAAGTTCTGAATCAAAAACGAAGGTTCTGTAATCTTAACAGTGAAATAAAGAATTGTGGAGACAAAATACTTTAGTCAATTTCAACTTATTTTTGAGAAAACAGTGTTATTTGAAAAAAAAAGTGCAAGGTTGCCAATATTGTTGGCCACAACTACATACGCATGCAGAACCTAACCTGTTTTCCTCCTTGATAACAACAACCTTTTCTTTCACAATCGCTTCTTGAAGGTTTTAGATGTTTCTCATGGTTGTGGATGGATCATTATGGCTGATCCTGACAGTTATGTATGCTTGTCTCGATGAGTGAGCATTGCATGTCTATGTTTCTATGACCCTTATTACCTCTGCCCACCGAAGGTGGACAGAGGTAGCAATAGAAGATCTTGTACAACTCCATGGCCACGTAATTGGTTCCTGATTTGGCTCCCATTTTAATTAGAAACCATGAATGGCTCAATTAAACTATTCTCACCATCAGCATCTATCCACATGTCCATTGCAGTCATGTCAAAAGAGCGATGTCCTTTACAATAAGGTCATCTCCATTGAAAACTTCGTTTCTGTCTATGTGTGTATGCAGACGAGTTGTACGAAGTGCTTTCATGGCTCCCAGACAGCGTCCCTTACACATGCCCGAAATGTAGTGATGGATCTCCACCAGGTTGGCGCCGTGCTCTGTCCATCCAGCTCCATACAGGACTCCGTGTTGTTATCGCAGCTCTTTGTGCCTCGCGATCAGTGGCTTCGCTTCTCAAGGTGTCACACTGATCTGCTATTGCATTTTGACTTGTAGAACCCATGAGCTGGGGGGGTTGGAGGCACTGACCGTCACCAATTAAGCCTACCTGTCCTAATGGTCTTGTCTTCATTCCGAGAGGTAGATCTAATTGGTGACATTAAGGTGTGCAGGTATGGTGTGTTTTTTTAATTTATTTTGGAGCATCCTAATGCGAATCCGCAACGACTCTGCACATTGATGAATGTGTCAAAATGCTTTGAGCAAATTGTATGTATTTTCTAGTTTATATATTTTGCAGTCACCTTTATTTGCTTTATTTAATAACAGTTGTTCAAACTGGGTACCATTGTTTAATAGACACTTTTACTCAGTGGGAAACACATGAGAGCTGGGAATCCAGGTGTTGGCTAATGGATTTTTAACACCGGAACGTTCCGTCATTTTGTTCCCACAAAGTTGACTTGTGGTGTAACATCACGATGTGGTGCCAGGAGTGTGACGTCATTGCACTCTGTATATTTGGTATTATGTGCACAGCTTGTGAAAATGAAGACCTTCCGATGGAGCATTATCTCAGACAGAGCGGGGGGCGGGGGGGTTGGTAAGGCTGGAGAAGAGACTGTAGAAGATAGAAAGACCACCGATCTGCCTGCGGTGAGAGAGTGAGAGACCCAAAGACTCAGCCTCATCGCAGGATATACCAATGATCCTTAATGCCTTGGTTCCATAGCGTGAAGCTGAGAAACGTGAGAAGCGGGAGCACCAGCACAGAGGGGAGAGCAGTATTCCATCAGGCTGCGGACCAAAGCTTTGTTTGTGGTCAGGAGCTCAGGTGTGCCAAGGAAGGACTTTGCACGACGGAAGATGCCCTGTCGGCGTCTGGATTTTGGAGGCCAGCTTGGAAATGTGGCTTTACCAGGAGAGATCATGGCAGATAGTGAGACCCAGAAGCTTGAATGAAAGGACTTCTACAAGAGGATTGTTGAGAGGGGTGGGGTTCCATACGGTCCTTTCAGAGAGACATTGTCAGGGTTGAAAGACATGTTTCACATGTTGTACCAGCTTGTGATTTTATCCAGATCCGCAGAGAGTGAAGAGGCTTGCTGGTCTGAGGGATGACAGATGGCACAGCAGAGGGTGAAGTCATCAGCAAAGAGATAAAGAGGATTTTCCAGAGAGTCTGAGAGATCATTGATGAAAACGAGAAAAATAACAGGGTCCAGAACACTATCTTAAGGAACTTCAGCTTGGACAGGAAGAGGGGATGAGAGAACTCCATTAAGGGCCACATGTTGACTATGACAGGAGAGAAAGTCAGCGAGCCATGAGTGGAGATGTAATTGGATACCATAGGAAGAGAGTTTGGTGAGCAAGGCAGGGTACCAGACCATATTGAAAGCACGTGATATGTTTAGGGAGATGGTTCTGATTTCATGTCTGCCATTGAGGATGTCCATCCATTGTTGGGAGAGCAGAAGCAGCATATCCAGGGCAGAGTAACCTGGTGTGAATCCAAATTGATGATCGGAAATCAAGCCATTGGAGAAAAGGAAGGATTTAATGTCTGAAGCGATGATGGATTCCATAACCTTGCTGATGATTGGGAGAAGGCTGATTGGTCTCTCGTTGCAGGGATCTGTTTTTGCACCTTTGTCAAGCATCATGGTAATATTTGCTGATTTCAAGCAGATGGCAGATGACCTTGAGCAAATGAGAGGGTGAATAGAACAGAGAGAGGGTGAGGGAGAGCAGCAGAGCAGGTTTTTTGGGGGTACCTGGGCTCATGCCGTCTGGACCGGTTGTAGAATGTGAGTCGAGGTTTGACAGCAAACTCTCCACCTTGTCAGGAGAAAAGGACACAGAGTCCAGGGACAGCTGGGTGTGACTGGGTAAGGTGGGTACAGAAAGCGATGGGGTTGGGACACAAGATTGAGAAGCAAAGACGGAGTTTAGGTATTCAACGTTTTCATGTGCGGTGTCAGCTGTGCAGCCTTTTTAGGTAAGGGAGGGGATGGAGAGGGAACATACACCAGAAACAGACTTAACCAGACACCACCAGGATTTGGAGGAGGGAGACAGGTTTGAGAGTTTAGACTTGAGATTAGAAAGATGTTGTTTTCTGGCTCTCCTGAGGGTAGACACACTTGTTCCGAGCTTTGTGGAAGGAACTGAGATTGACTTCAGTTAGATTAGTTGTTTCACGACAAAAGCCTCGCCAAAAGCTTCAGTGTCCATGGACTGGAGGAAGGGTCAGACAACTGAAAACAAGAGGGGATAAATCTGTGCATGAGAGAGCAAGTTTATTTGAAAGAATTCACAGGACGAGTTGATGTCGGAGGAAGTAGAGATGGGAGAGTAATCTCGAGGTTTGGTGGCTGCTTGAAGATCCTGCCAGACAGGCTGAGTGAAATGCCAGAGTCGACGGTGCTGAGGTGCTTCTCTAATAACAGCCAGAGAGATGTCTACTTTGACAAGCTTGGAGCGGAGGAAGAACAGCAGATATTTTCAGGGAAATTGGTCAAAATCAGATCCAGAAGAGATGGAGTACCATTGGTTGAGATCCGGGTCGGGAAGTTGACCGATTGAGTCAGTCCCAATGAGTCACAGAAGTCTTTTGCTGAATAGTGGGGCAGATAACTGGAATAATAGTTCATTTCTGGAAACAAGCACCAAAATTGGCACACATACTCCTTGGGGATTGCTCTTTTGATAAAACCCGTTAGCCACCTAAAAATTCAAGATGGCGGCCATTTTTCAAGATGGCCGCCATTGAATATACAGAAACATTGCATTTCGCAATACAATCGCAAAGACTTGTCCTATTTGAATGATCTTCGTGTCAAATCATACATTTTTCACTATGTAGAATCCGAATTTGGAACCATGGACTTACTCACGAGCTTCCTTGGACCATAATATTAGGGTAAAAAGTGCCCATATCATAGGCACCATCAGTCCGATATATTATTGGATGTACATGTACGCAGTAGGCCTATACTTGTTTGTCACTTATTGTCTTGCTGCCTGGATGAGTATACTACAATGCTTCTAAACTTCGCATCTGCAGCTGCACAGTGCCGTGCAGGTCAGACCAAAGCAGTAGCATTCACATCGACCACAGCATTCCGACTTGCATCCACACTTGGTCAGCTGCTGGCAACTCTCTGCAATGGGTGGGAGCTCTGTCCAAACGATCTGCCACAGATCTCCTTTCTTGGTCCAGCCCCAGTTGGCAGGAGTCTGCGTTTCTGGTTGACGTACTGTTGACTAACTCCAGATGCAGCCCGCCTGGTAGGCAGCACGCTTCACATGCTGCTTCAGCGCTGCTCGGGTTGGAGGAATGGCTTCGTACGGCCTCTGCTTCCGAGCAAACATGTCCAACCTCGCATCATCGACACCTTCAGCTGTGCTGGATCTGTCGTACATCATGACCACGAACTTCTCCAAGGTCTCCAGGTCTTCATCATCAACTACCGGTGGGTACTGGCTGAGTTTGCTGAAGACACCGGAAGCCTCATCACAAACATCCCAGGTTTGCCAAGCAGACTTCTTCCCTTTGCCATGGAATGCTGAAACGACATCGCAGCCAGTGAAGGCATGGAAGAAGAGCATCCCTTTGCTCTTTTCTGCAAGAGTGCAACACAAGTCATGTACAGGAACCCACCTCAGGTTCTGTCCTTGGCCAAAGGCAACCCACAACTGCTGCAGACCTAACTCCTGAAGTGCCTGCAGAACACTGACTGCGATGATGACAACATCTGTGTTGCTGGCTTTGACCATGATGACTTTGCTGCCTGCTTCTGTTGCATGCCTGGCATGCACAAAGATCCGCGTGCCAGCTTCTTCATGACTGCACAGTGCCACCCCAGCCAGATTGATAGTGCAGTTGCTGACAGCATCTTCTTCCTTGGTCACAATGACCACATTTGGTGTGGCCACACGTGCAATCTTATGAGCCAGAAAGTTGAACAGCTCAGCTTTGTTGTCATTTTCTCTCAGGAAGTTTAGCCAGTTTGAGGGAATTTTGCCCTTCCCTGTCATCCTGCGTCTCACCCCGCGTCCTCGCTTTGATCTAGTTTCAGATTTCAGACTAGATGGCCAGTAGACATCAAACACAATGTCTGTTCTCTTGTACTTGGTAGAGTATGCTTGTATTCTAGGAAGGACATCGAGCATTGCGTACTCTTCGAACGTCTTTGAACTCCGTGGGGGCAGACTCTTCACCAACGCTGCACCATCAATGATGATGGTGTCGGCATCTGGCTCTGCCTCAGGGGTTGTAACTTGGCTCTCAAGAATGGTAGTGAGGTGGGATTTCTGACAGGTGTGGAGCTTTCCACCATCGCTGAGGGCAGCAGGATGTGACTGGTTCTCATTACAGAAGAACTCCTCCAAGTCACACTCTCTGCTCTGGCATGATATGAACAGCTTGGAGAACAGTTGACAGTCTTCCTTCAGCACTTTTTGCTTTGAAGAGTCAACAGAGGCTGGTACCTGTCGGAAAAAGTCAACCCTGTTCTTCTTGATTGGTTCATAGAAGGTGGATTCTTCTTCCCCTTCCAGTCCCTTCATAAATTCCTGGAAACGGACCTTGCCTTTCTCAAGGTGTGTGCCAATCAGCTCGGCGGCAGTGTGGTGAGCAATATCCTTTGTATCAAGCGAAAGCAGGTCCCGACTCTCCTCCTGGAAATGATTGCACATATCTGTCATGGCTTGTGAGAGCTTTTCTACTTTCTGAAGGAACACTCTTTGTGCTCGTTCTGTCTCCTCATGGTGGATGGTGTGTTCAGTACCCTCTTTGGTCCCACATGCTGCCTCATACTGTGCAACCAAGTGGCTGACTTGAGGACCAGCTATCATCCATCTTCTCAGTGCTGATGGGTCTTCAGTCACGCCGATCACACCCCCGTCTGCCTTGATGACAGCGTTGGCCTGCTCGTGAGCTTGGTCAATAGCCATTGCTGAGAACTGTCGGCTCGATTTGTGTGCAACAAAGTTTCCACTCTGGAACTCCTGAGGCAGCTGAGGATGCTTCTGTTCCAGGGTCACCATGTCTCTGTCGTGGATCGGAAGCCACCGTGCAGAGTTTACATTGTTGTTGAAAAGAAGTACGGTTTTAGCTCAGCCAGTGACTGACAGTACAGGAAGAAGTTGGCTTCCCTGAATGATCGGATCAACAAGAGGATCACCAGTTCCATTGACAGCACCATATACCAGAAATGAAACTGGGGACTTTGCAGTTTGCGATGCTCACACCAAGCTTCGAAGCTAGGCACCTCTTCAGGTTGTTCATCTGTCTCTTTTGAGTAGTCCGTGTGGGCTGCCTTCAGAAGCTTGTACAGACTGCATGCTGTTATCTGGTGCATCTGTCGTGTCCTAGTGATGCTCGAAGCTGTCAGAAATGAATCTGCTGTCCCAGGAGATGCTATCCCTGCCTCCAAGAGGGCTCCTGTCCAACCACTGTCCTGGAGTAGAGTTCCAATGGACTTCAGTGCCACCATCTCGATATGCAAGCCTCCGAACATTAGGACGAACTTGTCCTCACCGTAGATTTCAGGCCAGTGCCACTGGACCTGCTTGGCTCCTGCATATATTGGCTGGTCAGCAGCAATGACTGGCACCTGACCGGGGTTCAGAAATGCCACTATCTCCTTGATCTTGTCCATCACATGCTTGACTGTGGCACCAGAGTGGGCCTGATCTCGCAGCAGAGGCAAAAGTGATGTAATGCTGACCTCAAATGGCTTTCCTCTCTTCTGTGAAGCATGGTGAGCTGACCAAGTCACATCCACTGGCCCATCTGTCACAGTGACCTTCTCCAGCTACTCATACTCCATTGCCAGTTGTGGCCTCAGCAGACTGGTGTCTGGGTGTGTCACACCACTCTGGAGAGGAGAGGGTTTCTTCTTGGTGAAGAAGGCAGGCCGGACATTGGTGAAGGAGTCTGGAAGTTCTGGAACTGTCTTCACTTTCTCCTCTCCGAACTTCAGCTGTCCACACTCTTCACCTTTGTCTTCTTTGGTTGAGTGCTGGAAAACAGATGCTGGTTCCATGGAAAGAAGTGGTCGCTGTCGTTGCAGTGGGATTGTGGTCTATGCTGTCCATGGCTGATGTGGTGAACAGCCTTTTTTGCAGAACTGGTGGACAGACCACCCCATCCTCCACCTACTTGCTGAATGTTGCATCTCCCAGCTGTGCAGATATCTGTAGCACCCTGTCGTATGAAATGCTGATGCCATGCTAGTTAAGCATTTCCACCAACTTTCTCTTTCTGGTCTTTGTGTAGACGGACATCCCCAAGTAAACAGGGAATGGGGTCTCTCTGTCTTTGGAGTGTCTGTGAGTTGCTGCTCCTTCTTTGTGCCTTGCGGAGCAGTTGTACTGATGCAGTTGAGCAATTGCTCGATCTGTCTTTGATGCGCCAAACCTCAGTTGAGATTTGATGTCCACTCCATGTTCAAGCATGGCCACAAACTGAAGAAGAGTGAGTGGAATGGCCGACTCGATGCACCCCTCATGGAAGGTTCCATCAAATGTGGAATTGTGGTCCAGCATATGTCTTCGCAAGATGTTAGCTGCTTTGCCAAGGATAATAGCTTCACTATAATAGTCAGAGGCTTCTGACAAGACAAAGCCCACATCTTTCTGGAAAGCCAGAAGAACATCCTTTCCCTGCTTGTGCACTTCCAATTCAGGTATTTCTGACAGCAGTTTTTCCTTCACTCTTGTGGCGTGGACAGCAGGTGCATCAACACCCAGCTGTTCCATATATGTATATGTGTGTATATATATATGTATATATATATATATATATATATATATATATATATATATATATATATGTACATATGTGTGTATATATTTATATATGTATGTATATATTTATTTATATATATATATATACATACACACACACACACATGAGGTGGGAGTGGAGGAGAATCCATAGCCAGAGGTATTCCTGTGGGTGTAGGGGAGCGAGGGCAGTGCATAGAGAGTGAGGAATGGAGTCTTTGATGAAGAGAGCAACTCCGCCGCCAGGATGTGGCTCAGGTCTGTCATACCAGAGGAGGGAGTAACCAGGGAGAGATACTGGGGAGTCGGAGAGATACTCGGAGACATCTTGTGGGGGGAAAGTTTCTGTAAGGCAGGTTATGTCTGGTTTGTCAGTGGCAACCTGTATGGAAAGATCTGTCAGGTTTGAGTGACAGCCCCAGATGTTTGAGATCGACATTGTTAAGGCCTAAGTCACATTTGCCACGGCGGCCGTGGGGTCTCCAAAATCTACGGCCACTAGCAATTATACGGCGGCCGCAGTATTTCCACGGTCACACAATGTAGCAGTCACATATGTTTTTATTTTTCGGGGAGCCGCACGGCGTATTTATAAATTGTGGAGATTGAAAACGTGGGGGTGCCGTACGGTCTTTGATTTGATGTCGCACGGTGACCTTAGGGCGTTCCTGCGGCGGCCATAGAATTTTCAAGGCAGATGCAAGGCGACCGCAAGGCGACCGCAGGGGGACCGCAGGGGGCTACACTAAACGTCATGCACAGTTCCATCTGTTCCATCTGTCTGCCCTAAGGCAGACGTGCGGCCAGACGGACGGTAACTAATGGGTTAATTTTTTTATCAGTTTTTTTTTTTAGCTTGTCGAATTGCTACGGCGAACGTAGAAATGAAAAAAAGTTATAACTCCGTGTTATAATTCCACGGCGACCTTACGGCCTGTAAAATATAGCCAAAATATGTGGAGTAGGGCCACGCTGAGGCCACCGCAGAAACTCTGCGGCCGCCGCACGTTTCTGTCAATTCAGAGGGTGTACGGCCGCCGTATCCTCACCGTAGAGCAAATGTGACTTAGGCCTTCGGCCTAAGGAAGAGGGGAGGGAGGAGGTTTTGGGTGCAGGGGAGGGGAGGGGAGGGAGAGGGTAAGACTAGGGAGGAGGGGGGGAGGTAAGGAAAATTGTTGAAAGAGTGTGGGGATTACAGAATAGCTCGGGGGAGAGGGACAGATGAGGAGAAAAGGCTCAGTGGTGATGGGTTGAGGTACAGTGGGGAGTCATAAGAGAGGGGACAGAGGGCAGTTGATTGGAGGAGGTGGAGTGACGAGATGGAAGAGATTGGGTTGGGGAAGGAGGCAGCTTTGTGGATGTGAGCAGGGGCAACTTTGGGAAGGGGGAGTGAGGGGAAAGATTGGAGGAAGAGGGGAGAGTTGAGGGAGAAGGGTTAGGGGGAAGAGCGTGAAGGTTGCTATGAGAGCTGGCACATCCAAGCTGCAGGAGAGTGATGGGAGAGGTGAAGGATGAGACTTGGTCGAGGTATGGTGAAGAAGGGAGCGGGCAGGGTGAGATACAAGATTTGAGGGTTTGGGAAGGGGGGGGTGTTCTGAGATGTTTGTGGTGATGATGAAGGAAGGAAAGGGGAGCATGTTTGTGGTGACGAGGAGTGTACTGATTGAGAGAGATATGTATTCGGTTGGAATGTAGCACACAGATGATAGAACACCACACACTTTGGGACAACAGAGGAGGAGATGATACTGAAGCATAGGACAGTGAAGAGTTGCCAAGAGCAGAGGTAGGATGAGGGGCAAGATGGGAGAGGGGATAACAGGTGAGGGGTTCGGAGGAGGTAGATTTAAGGAGATGGGGTGAATTGGCACTGAAGTTGGAAACAAGGATGATTGATGGAACACGAACATGCATTGCAAATTGGGATTTTAATTTTTTTTAAAGTCAGAGATGTGATTCGACATTACGTGGGGATGAAATAATCTGGTGCACAATGATCTGTTCTTAGAGAGACAGACAGAGAGAGAGAGAGAGAGAGAGACACACACAGACCTTTGGATCTTTGAACATCCAAATCCTTATTTCTTTGTGGGGAATAAACAATGGAAAAAGATCAGTTTGCTTTTGTTCCTCTTTTCTTGCTCATGTATATTTAAATATTGGTCATGAAGGAAACAATCCCAATCAGGAAATTGAACGTGTAACGTGTCATGTTCCAATTATTCTCACCCAATCTCAGTGATCCTGGAAATTCACCTGCAATTCACATCTCCATACAATCCAGGCCACTATCCACTATAAATCGCCCCCTTATGTGGTCCAAGTCGGTTGAGGAAAGCCGAAGAATTATTTAACATCAAATGAGTTTGCTCACATCATCAGGATGGTTCAAAGTGAGATGATTCCGATTGGTTCTTCTCAGTACAATGTCCATCGCAGTAGCTGTTTTATGGCACTAACACGGTACCATCAGATTGGTCAGTTCATGGAGAGGCCTCTTTCAGGCTACCCGATTATTACAACCCCATGTGAGGATCATTACATTGAAGGAAAATGTTTTCTACATTATGATCTCTTCACATTGACCTCCACAGTGGAATAAAGCAACAAATGTCAAGCAAACAGTTCAAAACATGCTTCATGAAAGTTGTATGAAATCTTGAAGTCCACTACTCCTCATTCCTCAAGCATAGTGCCATTGACAGCAACACTGCATCACAACAAGAGGGTGAACCATTGGCAGGCACCATGTTCTTTTCACAGATGCATCTTGATTCTTACACACTTCAATGATAGACCGATGGATCGAGAGATCAAATGGACAATGATTTGCCGATTGTGCCGTTGGGACGGATGATCAGTTTGGTGGGAGCAGCCTGATTGTGTTGACTGGCATAAAACTTCTTTTGTCATCATCCAGAGAGGTTCTGTGACTGGAGTCAGATCTCGGGATGAGATCACTACTAGCCTGTTCCATGAAAAACTATACTAGCCTCAACCACAAAAAAAATGACAAGCTTGCCTCAACCACAAAAAACGATACTTTCCTCAACCAAAAAAAAAGCAATACCAGTCTCAACCATAAAAAAACGACACCCACCTTCTCTAAAAAAACAAAAAACTATAGCAGCCTCATCCATGAAAAAAACAATACCTGCCTTCTCTATTAAAAAAAACAACAATACTAACCTCATCCATAAAAAGGCGATACCGGCTTCATGCATAAAAATGCGATACTGGCGTCATCCATTTTAAAAAAAACAATACCAGCCTCATCCATAAAAATGCGATACTGGCGTCATCCATTAAAAAAAACGATTCCCGCCTTCTCTATTAAAAACAAAAAAAAGAAGATACCAGCCTCCTCCATAAAAACACTACAGCAGCCTCATCTATAAAGAAAACAACACCCGCCTTCTCTATACAAAAAAAAGATACCCGCCTTCTTTATAAAAAAAAAAACAGTCCAGCCTCAACCATAACAAAATACCCGCCTTCTCTATTAAAAAAATTAATAAATGAAACTGCTTTCCTCCATAAAAAGCGATTCCGGCTTCATGCATAGAAAAGATAAACGACAGCAGCCTCATCAATTAAAAAAACGATACCGGCCTCCTCCATAAAAAACGATCGTGGCCTCGACTATAAAAAACCATACCCACCTTCTCTATAAAAAAAAAAACCAAACCAGCCTCATCCATAAAAAAATAATAATGATACCTGCTTCATCTATAAAAAAAAAATTAAAAACCATACCAGCCTCATCCATAAAAAAACGATGGTGTTCTCATCCATGAAAAATATAACACGATACCGGGCTTATCCATTAAAAAAAGGAAAGTGGCCTCCTCCATAAAAAAATGAAACCAGCCTCATCCATGAAAAAATGAAACCGGTCTCATCCATGAAAAAATGATACCAGATTCATCCATGGAAAAATGATACCGGCCTCATCCATGAAAAAATGATACCGGCCTCATCCATGAAAAAATGAAACCGGCCTCATCCATGAAAAAAATGAAACCGGCCTCATCCATGAAAAAATGATACCGGCCTCATCCATGAAAAATATAACACGATACCGGCCTCATCCATGAAAAAATGAAACCGGCCTCATCCATGAGAAAATGAAACCGGCCTCATCCATGAAAAAATGATACCGGCCTCATCCATGAAAAAATGAAACCGGCCTCATCCATGAAAAAATGATACCGGCCTCATCCATGAAAAATATAACACGATACCGGCCTCATCCATGAAAAAATGAAACCGGCCTCATCCATGAGAAAATGAAACTGGCCTCATCCATGAAAAAATGAAACCGGCCTCATCCATGAAAAAAATGAAACCAGCCTCATCCATGAAAAAAATGATACCGGCCTCCTCTATGAAAAAAATGAAACCGGCCTCATCCATGAACAAAATGAAACCGGCCTCATCCATGAAAAAAATGAAACCAGCCTCATCCATGAACAAAATGAAACCGGCCTCATCCATGAAATAAATGATACCGGCCTCATCTATGAAAAAATGAAACCGGCCTCATCCATGAAAAAAATGATACCGGCCTCATCCATGAAAAAAATGATACCGGCCTCATCCATGAAAAAAATGAAACCGGCCTCATCTATGAAAAAATGAAACCGGCCTCATCCATGAAAAAAATGAAACCGGCCTCATCCATGAAAAAAATGATACCGGCCTCATCCATGAAAAAAATGAAACCGGCCTCATCCATGAACAAAATGAAACCGGCCTCATCCATGAAAAAATGATACCAGATTCATCCATGAAAAAAATGATACTGGCCTCATCCATGAGAAAATGAAACCGGCCTCATCCATGGAAAAAATGAAACCGGTTTCATCCATGAAAAAATGATACCAGATTCATCCATGAAAAAAATGAAACCGGCCTCATCCATGAAAAAAAATGATACCGGCCTCATCCATGAAAAAAATGAAACCGGCCTCATCCATGAACAAAATGAAACCGGCCTCATCCATGAAAAAATGATACCAGATTCATCCATGAAAAAAATGATACTGGCCTCATCCATGAGAAAATGAAACCGGCCTCATCCATGGAAAAAATGAAACCGGTTTCATCCATGAAAAAATGATACCGGCCTCATCCATGAAAAAAATGAAACCAGCCTCATCCATGAAAAAAATGAAACCGGCCTCATCCATGAAAAAATGATACCAGATTCATCCATCAAAAAAATGATACTGGCCTCATCGATGAGAAAATGAAACCGGCATCATCCATGAACAAATGAAACCGGCCTCATCCCTGAATAAATGAAACCAGCCTCATCCCTGAATAAATGAAACCGGCCTCGTCCATGAAAAAATGAAACCGGCCTCATCCATAAAAAATGATACCAGATTCATCCCTGAATAAATGAAACCAGCCTCATCCCCGAATAATTGAAACCGGCCTCGTCCATGAAAAAATGAAACCAGTCTCATCCATAAAAAATGATACCAGATTCATCCATGAAAAAAAATGATACTGGCCTCATCCATGAGAAAATGAAACCGGCATCATCCATGAACAAATGAAACCGGCCTCATCCCTGAATAAATGAAACCAGCCTCATCCCTGAATAAATGAAACCGGCCTCGTCCATGAAAAAATGAAACCGGCCTCATCCATAAAAAATGATACCAGATTCATCCCTGAATAAATGAAACCAGCCTCATCCCCGAATAATTGAAACCGGCCTCGTCCATGAAAAAATGAAACCAGTCTCATCCATAAAAAATGATACCAGATTCATCCATGAAAAAAAATGATACTGGCCTCATCCATGAGAAAATGAAACCGGCATCATCCATGAACAAATGAAACCGGCCTCATCCATGAAAAAATGAAACCGGCCTCATCCATGAAGAAATGATACCGGCCTCATTCATGAAAAAATGAAACCGGCCTCATCCATGAGAAAATGAAACTGGCCTCATCCATGAGAAAATGAAACCGGCCTCATCCATGAGAAAATGAAACCGGCCTCATCCATGAGAAAATGAAACTGGCCTCATCCATGAGAAAATGAAACCGGCCTCATCCATGAAAAAATGAAACCGGCCTCATCCATGAGAAAATGAAACCGGCCTCATCCATGAGAAAATGAAACCGGCCTCATCCATGAAAAATATAACAAGATACCGGCCACATCCATGAAAAAATGAAACCGGCCTCATCCATGAAAAATATAACAAGATACCGGCCACATCCATGAAAAAATGAAACCGGCCTCATCCATGAAAAAATGATACCAGCCTCATCCATGAAAAAAATGAAACCGGCCTCATCCATGAAAAAATGATACCGGCCTCATCCATGAAAAAATGAAACCGGCCTCATCCATGAAAAAATGAAACCGGCCTCATCCATGGAAAAAATGAAACCGGCCTCATCCATGAAAAAAATGATACCGGCCTCATCCATGAAAAAATGAAACCGGCCTCATCCATGAAAAAATGAAACCGGCCTCATCCATGAAAAAATGAAACCGGCCTCATCCATGAAAAAATGAAACCGGCCTCATCCATGAAAAAATGATCCCGGCCTCATCCATGAGAAAATGAAACCGGCATCATCCATGAAAAAATGAAACCGGCATCATCCTTGAAAAAATGATACTGGCCTCATCCATGGAAAAATGAAACCGGCCTCATCCATGAAAAAATGAAACCGGCCTCATCCATGAGAAAATGAAACCGGCATCATCCATGAAAAAATGAAACCGGCATCATCCATGAAAAAATGATACTGGCCTCATCCTTGAAAAAATGATACTGGCCTCATCCATGGAAAAATGAAACCGGCCTCATCCATGAAAAAATGAAACCGGCCTCATCCATGAAAAAATGAAACCGGCCTCATCCATGAAAAAAAATGACACCGGCCTCATCCATGGAAAAAATGAAACCGGCCTCATCCATGAAAAAAATGATACCGGCCTCATCCATGAGAAAATGAAACCGGCATCATCCATGAAAAAATGAAACCGGCCTCATCCATGAAAAAATGAAACCGGCCTCATCCATGAAAAAATGAAACCGGCCTCATCCATGAAAAAATGATACCGGCCTCATCCATGAGAAAATGAAACCGGCCTCATCCATGAAAAAAAATGACACCGGCCTCATCCATGGAAAAAATGAAACCAGCCTCATCCATGAAAAAAATTATACCGGCCTCATCCATGAGAAAATGAAACCGGCATCATCCATGAAAAAATGAAACCGGCCTCATCCATGAAAAAATGAAACCGGCCTCATCCATGAAAAAATGAAACAGGCCTCATCCATGAAAAAATGAAACCGGCCTCATCCATGAAAAAATGATCCCGGCCTCATCCATGAGAAAATGAAACCGGCATCATCCATGAAAAAATGAAACCGGCATCATCCTTGAAAAAATGATACTGGCCTCATCCATGGAAAAATGAAACCGGCCTCATCCATGAAAAAATGAAACCGGCCTCATCCATGAGAAAATGAAACCGGCATCATCCATGAAAAAATGAAACCGGCATCATCCATGAAAAAATGATACTGGCCTCATCCTTGAAAAAATGATACTGGCCTCATCCATGGAAAAATGAAACCGGCCTCATCCATGAAAAAATGAAACCGGCCTCATCCATGAAAAAATGAAACCGGCCTCATCCATGAAAAAAAATGACACCGGCCTCATCCATGGAAAAAATGAAACCGGCCTCATCCATGAAAAAAATGATACCGGCCTCATCCATGAAAAAATGAAACCGGCCTCATCCATGAAAAAATGAAACCGGCCTCATCCATGAAAAAATGAAACCGGCCTCATCCATGAAAAAATGATACCGGCCTCATCCATGAGAAAATGAAACCGGCCTCATCCATGAAAAAAAATGACACCGGCCTCATCCATGGAAAAAATGAAACCGGCCTCATCCATGAAAAAAATGATACCGGCCTCATCCATGAGAAAATGAAACCGGCATCATCCATGAAAAAATGAAACTGGCCTCATCCATGAAAAAATGAAACCGGCCTCATCCATGAAAAAATGAAACCGGCCTCATCCATGAAAAAATGATCCCGGCCTCATCCATGAGAAAATGAAACCGGCCTCATCCATGAGAAAATGAAACCGGCATCATCCATGAAAAAATGAAACCGGCATCATCCTTGAAAAAATGATACTGGCCTCATCCATGAAAAAATGAAACCGGCCTCATCCATGAAAAAAATGAAACCGGCCTCATCCATGAAAAAATGAAACCGGCCTCGTCCATGAAAAAATGAAACAGGCCTCATCCATGAAAAAATGAAACCGGCCTCATCCATGAAAAAATGAAACCGGCCTCATCCATGAAAAAATGAAACAGGCCTCATCCATGAAAAAATGAAACCGGCCTCATCCATGAAAAAATGATCCCGGCCTCATCCATGAGAAAATGAAACCGGCATCATCCATGAAAAAATGAAACCGGCATCATCCTTGAAAAAATGATACTGGCCTCATCCATGGAAAAATGAAACCGGCCTCATCCATGAAAAAATGAAACCGGCCTCATCCATGAGAAAATGAAACCGGCATCATCCATGAAAAAATGAAACCGGCATCATCCATGAAAAAATGATACTGGCCTCATCCTTGAAAAAATGATACTGGCCTCATCCATGGAAAAATGAAACCGGCCTCATCCATGAAAAAATGAAACCGGCCTCATCCATGAAAAAATGAAACCGGCCTCATCCATGAAAAAAAATGACACCGGCCTCATCCATGGAAAAAATGAAACCGGCCTCATCCATGAAAAAAATGATACCGGCCTCATCCATGAAAAAATGAAACCGGCCTCATCCATGAAAAAATGAAACCGGCCTCATCCATGAAAAAATGAAACCGGCCTCATCCATGAAAAAATGATACCGGCCTCATCCATGAGAAAATGAAACCGGCCTCGTCCATGAAAAAAAATTAAAGAGAATATACCAGCCTCAACCCCAAAAAAACGATACTCACCTTAAAATAATAATACAATACTTGCCTTCACCTTTGTTGCTTGTATGTTTTTGTGAAGAGTAAAAATTTTCTTCTCCAATATATCTCAATTGACTGAATGGATTTTATTTCTTCTCGTGGATGCTTGTCATGTGATACTTGAATATAAATTGTGTCCAAGTGTATGAAATTAGTCACTTTACTGTGTCCTTTTGAGAGACTATTTTGAAGCAGTTCTGGCCTTCCCACAAACGAAACAAAGAGGTCCTTGTCACCTCCTCCACCGAAGGTGGGAGGAGGTTATGTTTTCATCCCTGTCTATCTATTTGTCTGTGAATAGGATATCTCAAAAAGTTGGGGACGAAGTCAGACATAATTTGGTGCAGAGGTTGGGTGGGTGACAAGGATGGAATGATTCCATTTTGGTCAATATCCAGATCCAGATCTGGATACTAGAATATTTTTTTTAGTGATTCTTCGCCATTGAGAGATAAGGCACGATGTTCCAAAAAAGTTGTGGACGAGTTATGACAAAGCTTGGTGGATGAGATGGTTATTTGACAAGAACAAGCCGATTCAATTTTAGTTCAGGTTCAGATCCAGATTTGGCCTTTCATTGGGATCCAAAACGTAAACTGTTCAACCTGGCGCAGGTATGTACTCTACCGAGTGCCGTTCTAGTTACCCATTTGTATTCATCATTTTTCTGCCTTTCACTTCTGCTTCATTCTCCTAATTTCTTCTTTCCCAGACTCCATCTTTCCAAGATAACCATGGTGGAGAAAGTGCTACAGGTAAAGCAGCAGTGAACCCCATAACAGTGGAGATGGAGCCACGGAGTCTTGACGCTGTTCTGAGTCGTGTGGAGCAAGGAGCATATGGGAGTGTAGTAAGTTGTCACAACATGGGATCAGTTCAGAATCATTATTATTCATAATTTAAATCAATGATTTGGATATTTGGGTAAAGAGTAAGCTTTACATATTTGCAGATAACACTAAGCTTGGTGGTAAGGTCGATAGCAGAGGGGGCAGTGATCCTATTCAGGAAAGTCTAAATACTTCAATAGATTGGGTAAAGGATTAGCAGATGTCATTTAACATACAGAAATGTAAGGTGCTGGAAGGATAGTTATTAAAATATGGATTACATGATACAAGGGGCAGTCTTGGAGATCACCATTCCAGTTAAGAGGTGCTAGAAGTATTTCTTCTCTCATCGGATGTCATATCAATTCATTTCCTGGGGTGAGGTTTGGAGGGGGAGCTACTCTGTGATGATGATGGCTGGTAGTCTAAATGTTTATGGTATGACCATGCATTCTAGTGATGCGAGCTGGGATGCATGTGTTTTAATATAACCATGAGCCTTGGAATTAGGGCCAAGGTGTGCATGTTCTAGTTTGACACACATTGTTTGGCCGACTACTTTATTATTGGAGCTGACGTACTTGTCATTGGGGTCTTTATCCTGCACACGTGAAGCGAAAAGTAGGGTTAAGCAATTGGTTCATATCCGGCCGTCCCTCTGTCTGTCTGATCAGTTTGTGATCGAGGAACAACTTATTTAAATTGAATATTATATTTTGAACACCAATCGGAACATGAAGAGGAGGACAAGTTTCTCGTTTTACCATACGTACTTTGTCTCTGAATTTGTCTCGACCACAGATGTGCAGACAGGGGTGAAATAATATTTTTACTCTGTCTGCCTGCCTGCCAGTCAAACAAAATTGAAAATCATTCCAAACAGGAAACTTATTGTTTTAAGGACGTCATGAGACAAACAACAGGCACAGATAACTAATGTAGAGAGTTAAGGCCCTGTCACACCTTGACGATTTAGCCAGCGTATGCCGACGTATGAAAAATTTGTCTAAAACGCTGGCACACGTCGAATACGTATGGGTAAGTTTTGTATACGTAAAGAACACACTGGCGTACGTCGTAGTACGCCGAGCTGTTCGACAAATTTTACATGCTTGAAATTTTTCGACGTATGCCAGCGTATGACTCGCACGTTCCGCATAACGCTGGCCATAAGTTGTAGGCACGTTACGTGAACGTTGACACACGTCGACACACGTTACTTGTAGGTTACTCATAAGTTGAAACACGTCGAGGTAATGGTTAGCATCAGAGTTCCAGACTCCCTGTTTTTTTTTTTTTTCTTTCTTTCTTCGGTATGACGGTGATGTTGACACTTCGATTTCCAGTGTGATTATAATATAATATAATTAATAGGCTGCCGCTCAACGATTTAAATCATAACCGCACTAGAAATCAAAGTGTCAACATCACCGTCATACCGAAGAAAAAAACAAAAAAAAACCAGGGAGTCTGGAACACTGATGCTAACCATTACCTCGACGTGTTTCGACTTATGAGTAACGTACAAGTAACGTATGTCGACGTGTGTCAACGATCTCGTAGCGTGCCTACAACATATGGCCAGCGTATGCGGAATGTGTGTCATACGCCGAGTACGTCGAGAAATTTTCAGCATGCTGAAAATTTGTCGACGTACTCGGCGTACTACGATGTATGCCAGTGTACTACGACGTATGCCAGCGTGCTCTTAACGTATACAAAACTTACCCATAACGTATTCGACGTGTACCAGCATTTTAGACAAATTTTTCATACGTCAGCATACGCTGGCTAAATCGTCAAGGTGTGACAGCGGCTTCACACTTCTATGTCTAGTGCGGTTATGATTTGAATCGTCGAGCCGCAGCCTATGAATAGCCTATGCCACGTGATCGTCGGCGATACGCTGCCGTGCTATGCATAAGTTAGACTGTCGTTGGGAATTGGTTGTGAACGCCGACAACACGCTCAGCATTCGTTGGTATAAGTTATCTATATGTGATTGAAACGTTCTGTGTACGTTACTAACACGTTATGCATATGTCCAACTCGGTTATGAATATGTCAAAAACTGGAAAAAACATCAATAGTTCAGCGTACACCAACGTTTTACATACATTTTGATACCTTGCCATACGCTGGCTAAAACGTCAAGGTGTGACAGTGGCTTTAGGGTGGTGTAATAAACACTGGGTAAAACGGCGCTCAAACTCAAAATATATTTATTGATACGCCTTCAAACCTCTTTAAACCTTGTGTGAAGAAGATGCCGCCGATATGCCTATGTACAATTTTGATTGACGCTGTGGTATATGGTGACCAATAAAGCCTCCATCTCCTGAAATGCGACTCAGCGTTGTCTTATTAGTGTATAAAGGTGCTTATAGTGCCTTCAGAAAGTATTCACACCCCTCAACTTTTGTCACATTTTGTTGTGTTACAGCCTGAATTTAAAGTGGATTAGATTTAAGTTTTTTGTCACAGTTGTACACAAAATGCCCCATAACGACAGTCAAAACATGTTTTTAGAAATTTTTACAAATTTATGAAAAATTAATAACTGAAATGTCTTGTCCATAAGTATTCAACCCCTTTGCTATGACACTCCAAATTGAGCTCAGGTGCATCCAATTTCCTTTGATCATCCTTGATATGTCTCTACATCTTGAATGGAGTCCACCTGTAGCCAATTCAATTGATTGGACATGATTTAGAAAGAAACACACCTTTCTATGCAAGGTCCCACGGTTGACGGTGCACGTCAGAACAGAAACTCTCCCATGAAGTCCAAGGAACTGTCCGTAGAACTCCGAGATAGAATTATGAGGAGGCACAGATGTGGGGAAGGGTATAAAACAATTTATAGAGTGTTGAAAGTTCCCAAGAACACAGCGAGCTCCATCATTGCGAAATGGAAAGAATATGGAACTACCCAGACTCTTGTTAGAGCTGGCGATCTGAAAAAAACAGAGCAACCGTGCAATACGAATCTTGCTCAGGTCTGACAGAATTACAGAGTTCCTTGACTGAGATTGAGAGAACCTGCTGGAAGGAGAACAGTCTCTGCAACACTTCACAAATCTAGGCTTTATTGGAGAGTGGCCAGATGGAAGGCACTCCTGAGAAAAAGGCACATGACGGAATGCCTGGAGTTTGTAAAAAATAAAAAGGCACGTGAAAGACTCTGAGAGCATGAGGGAAAATATTCTGTGGTCTGATGAGAGGAAAATTGACCTCTTTGGCCGAAATGCAAAGTGTTATGCCTGGCAGAAACCGAGCACAACTCATTGACTGATCTAACACCATTCCTACAATGAAGCATGGTGGTGGCAGCATTATGCTATGAGGATGCATTTCAGCAGCAGGGACTGGGAGACTTGTAAGGATAGAGGGAACAATGAATGGAGCCAAATACAGGAAAATCATTGAGGAGAACCTGCTTCAGAGTGCAAAAGACCTGAGACTCCGGTGAAGATTTCGTTCCAATAGGACAATGACCACAAGCGTACAGCCAAAGCAACACTGGAATGGCTTCAGAACAAGAACGTGAAAGTGCCAAAGCCCAGACTTTAATTCCATTGAGAATCTGGAGAAAGACTTGAAGATTGCACTTCACTGACACTCCCCATCCAAGTTGATACAGCTTGAACAAATCTTCAAGGAAGAATGGGAGAAAAATCCGCAGACCCAGATGTGCAAAGCTCATACAGATACACCCAAGAAGATTTGAAGCTGTAATTTCTGCCAAAGGTGCTTCTACTGTTATGGTCTGTGACCTTTTTCCTCTTCTCTCCCCCCACCTCCTCCGAGTTCGACCCAATGGTTCCACCCATGAGTATAAAGCTTGTAATTGGCTGTGGGGCAAGAGGAGGGAACCAGGAAGTTGAAACAGAGGAGGAAAGGGTGGCTATTTTCGAGTTTCCATCTATAGTATAGTTATCTGAAGGTTGTGTTTGGTTGAATCCTTCCTCCTTTTGGGGCCTGCCTGACGCCTACTGTTGGGGTCTGCCTGGGGCCTACTGTGAGGCCTGGACAGTGGCCTCTCTGATCAGTCTCTTCTTTGCTTGGTCAGCCAGCTGTCCTCTCCATATGTTGGCTTGGTGTGCTGCAGGCCACAACACGACAAAGTTTAACTTTTGCCGATTGAATCAGGGGTTGAATACTTATTGACACAAGGCATTTCAGCTTTTCATTTTAAATTGATTTGTAAGAAATTACAAAAACATGTTTTCACTTTGTCATTTTGGGGTATTTTGTGTAGATCAGTGACAAAATATTTAATTTAATCTATTTTAAATTCAGGCTGAAACACAACAAAATGTGAAAAAGTCGAGGGGTGTGAATAGTTTCTGAAGAGGCACTGTGTATAAGACTGCTTCAGCAGCACTAAACTTCTGGATTTTTAAAAAGATCTTGAAAAATCATTTCATTAAAATTGAAGTACTATCCTTGAACGATGCATGGGGTAAGCCTGTTGGTGGCTTAACGGTTAAGGTGGCTGGCTTAACATCTTCGGGTCTTGAGTAATGGCACAACGGTTCTGGGTTTGGAGCGTTGGCAGGTCTCCTTCAGGGCTCTCTGCTGACGATCTCAAAGTTAAGTTTCCGGTCGTTATCTGTCCCGTTTTAACTGTTTATTTTCTCACCTGCATGTTACTGTGTGTTCCTAGTTCGGTTTTGTTTCAAAAATCGTGCTATTTTGTGAGTTTTCATCGACCTTGTCTTACCGAGTGCTTGAGGCCTACCCATCGTTCCCCTCGGTGTACGATCGTGTTTATTTGTATTTTCTCCCCATTACCTTCAATTTCTATCTTCCCCACTTTCCCAACGTCCCCCATCCCTCCCAACTAAACACTATTTCTTGTCTTAAATAAAAAAAAATTCAAAAAAACTACCTCTCTCCTTGTACACTGACAAGTCTCGATTCTTCTTCCTCTTCTTCTTCTTCTTCTTCTTCTTCTTTTTCACCCTCCTCTTCTTCTTCCTCCTGCAAGCACACCATCTTTATTCTACTGAGCTGACCCTCTCTCGCCATTACCTTCACAATTTCTTTCGTTCTACAGCCTTCCATTCCCGAATCTTACCTGTTCTTCAAAAATACATCAAAAAATAATAATCTTCCTTGTATCCTTTCGATCTCCACACCTCCTGTAACCACGTGTCTCTCTCTACTCTTCCTGGAACTTTTCATCGACCCAGCAGCTTCACACTGCGTTTACCGTCCAAATTCACCACACAATTCCACGATTTTACTTCAACCTTCCCTTTTCCAAATGTTACGCAATCTTTATTTAAAATAAATAATTTCACTTTTGACGACGCACCTCCCAGAGCCAAGTGCTTCTCCCATATCCACGTGATCTGTTTAGACTCCCTGCGTTTATCGATCCAATTTCACCATTCACCTCACGATTTTTCTACAACACTTCCATGACCTAATCTGATGAAAACTCTCTCAAACAATAATAATTCTAATAACAATAACGATCTCTGATAATTACATCTTCCTCTTTCACACATGTGGTACTCTTTACTGTATCATAATACACTACTCTTCTGCTATTTAAACAGACTGCTCTCAATTCGACCTTTCCTTCATACCTTGCCAAAAATCCAACTGTTACAGCGTTTCTTCTCTCCATTCTCTGAATTCGCCTAAAGTGCATCCATCAAGAAACGTTAAATCGCATCTCTGACCTAAAACTTTTTTAAAAACCCCAGTTTGCTATGAATGTTCGCTTTCCATCAACCATTCTTTTTTCCAATTTCAGTGCCAACTCACCCCTCTCACCCCTCACTCTCAAAGCAACCATCACACTCTTCTTCTTCCAAGCCTCCCTCTCACCTCTCTCAAAAACTCCCCCTCACCTTTCTCCCACCATTCACCCCTCCTCACTCATCCTTCTCAAAGTTGCCCCCCCTCTCATCCACAAAGCTTCCTCCATCCACTGCCCTCTCACCTCCATCTCTTCACTCCACCTCCTCAAATCCTCAACTGCCTTCTTCCCCCTCTCTTGTCCCCCCTCTCCCCCAGCACCACAGAGCCTTTTCTCCTCCTCATCCGGCCCCCTCCCCTTGCTATTCTGCAATCCCCCACACTCTTTCAACAACCCTCCGTACCTCCCCCTCTCGTCCCTTGTCCTACCCTCCCCTCCCCTTCCACCTCCTGCACCCAAAGCCTCCTCCCTCCCTCTTTATTAACAGTGTGGACCTCATATATCCGGGGCCTTCACTCAATCCTTTCAGATCTTTCCATACAGGTTGCCACTGACAAACCAGACATAATCTGCCTAACAGAAACTTTCCTCCCCCAAGACGTGTCTGACTCCCAAGTATCTCTCCCTGGTTACTTCCTCCTCCGGTATGACAGACCTGAGCCTCGTCCTGGTGGAGGAGTTGCTCTCTTCATCAAAGACTCTATTCCTCACTTTCCATACACTGCCCTCACTCCCCCACACCCCCAGGAATACCTCTGGCTACGGCTTCCCCTCCACTCCCACCTCATGTTTACATGTGTACTGTACCGTCCACCTAACAGTGATGACTCTATCTACACCTCACTATCCGAAAACATGGACCAACTTCTATCTTCTCATCCAAACTCTCTCTTCCTCATATGTGGCGACTTCAATTGTCATCATGCCAGTTGGCTCGGTGTGGGTACCTCTCTCACCTGTCATGGCACTTCAGCAAAAGCTTTTTGCGACTCATTGGTACTGACTCAATCGGTCAACTTCCCAACCCGGATCTCAACCAATGGTACTCCATCTCTTCCGGATCTGATTTTGACAAATTTCCCTGACAATATCTGCTGCTATTCTTTCGCTCCAATCGGTTCTTCTGACCACATCCTTGTCAAAGTGAACATCTCTCTGGCTGTTATCAGAGCACTACCTCACCGCCGTCGAGTCTGGCATTTCAATCAAGCCGACTGGCAGGGTCTCCGAGCAGCCATCAAACTTGTAGACTGGTCTCCTATCGCTACTTTCTCCAACATTAACTCATCCTGGGAATTCTTTCAAAGAAACTTGCTCTCCCTCATGCACAGATTTATCCCCTCTCGTCTTCAGTTGTCCTACCCTTCCTCCCGCCCATGGTTTACTGAAGCTTGTGGCGAGGCAACTTGCCTTTGCCTCATGGAAAGCAAACCCAACTGAGGGTAATCTCAGTTCCTCCCAGAAAGCCCGGAACAAGTGTGTATCGACCCTCAGGAGAGCCAGAAAACAACATCTTTCTCATCTCAAGTCTGAACTTTCAAACCTCTCTCCCTCCTCAAAATCCTGGTGGCATCTAATCAAATCTGTTTCTGGTGTATGTTCCCCCTCCATCCCCTCCCTTATCTCAAAAGGCCGCACTGCTGATACCGCACTTAAAAAGGCTGAATGCCGAAACTCGGTGTTTGCAGCTAAATCTTGTGTCCAAAACCCATCGCTTTCTCGACCCACCTTACCCAGTCGCACCCAACTGTCCCTGGACTATGTGTCCTTTTCTCCTGACAAGGTGGAGAGCTTGTTGTCAAACTTTGACTCAGATTCTGCAACCGGTCCAGACGGCATCAGCCCACGTGTCCTCAAAGCCTGCTCTTCTGCTCTTGCTCACCCTCTCTCTGTTCTATTCACCCTCTCATTTGATCAAGGTCATCTGCCATCTGCTTGGAAATCTGCATCTGCAAACATCACTGCCCTGCATAAAAAGGTGCAAAAACAGATCCCTGTAACTACAGACCAATCAGCCTTCTCCCAATTATCAGCAAGGTTATGGAATCCATCATCGCTTCAGACATTAATTCCTTCCTCTTCTCCAATGGCTTGATTTCTGATCATCAATTTGGATTCAGTCCAGGTCAATCCACCCTGGATATGCTGCTTCTGCTCTCCCAACAATGGATGGAAGTCCTCAATGCCGGACATGAAATCCGAGCCGTATCCCTGGACATATCATGAGCTTTTGACATGGTCTGGCACCCTGCCATGCTCACCAAACTCTCTTCCTCTGGTATCCAAGGACAACTCCACTCATGGCTCGCAGACTTCCTCTCCTGTCACAGTCAACGCGTGGCCCTAAATGGAGTTCTATCATCCCCTCTTCCTGTCCAGGCAGGAGTTCCTCAAGGTAGCGTTCTGGGCCCTGTTCTTTTTCTGGTTTTCATCAATGATCTCTCCGACTCTCTGGAAAATCCTCTATATCTCTTTGCTGATGACTCCACCCTCTGCAGTACCATCGGTCATCCCTCAGACCGGCAAGCAGCAGCTTCTTCGCTCACTGCAGATCTGGGTACAATCACAAACTGGTCCAACACGTGGAACATGTCTTTCAATCCGGACAAATCTCACACTCTCACGATGTCTTTCCAGAAGGACCATTTAGAACCCCCCCCCCCATCCACTTTCTCAACAATCTTCTGGAAGAAGTTCTTTCTTTCAAGCTTCTTGGTCTCAATATCTGCCATGACCTTTCCTGGGAAAGCCACATTTCAAACCTCGCCTCCAAAGCCAGTTGCGGACTGGGAATCCTCCGTCATGCAAAGTCCTTCCTCGGCCCACCTGAGCTCCTGACCACAAACAAAACTTTCATCCGCAGCCTGATGGAGTACTGCTCTCCACTCTGGGCTGGTGCTCCTGCCTCCCACCTTTCTCGGCTTCACACTGTGGAAACCAAGGCATTTTGGATCATTGGTATCTCCCGCAATGAAGTTGAATATTTGGGCCTCTCACTCTCACCGCAGGCTGGTCGGTGGTCTTTCTGTCTTCTACCATCTCCTATCCAGCCTCACCTCCCCCCCCCCCGCTCTCTCTGCGATTTGTCCCCACCACATTTCCACAGGGTGCTCAAGGTCAGCCAACAACCCCCTTCTGGTAAAACTACCAAAATCACGAATCACTGCTCACGTTCACTCTTTCATTCCTCTTTATTCCCGCTTTGGAATAAACTCCCTCACTCTATTCAATCCCATTCTTCCCTCCAGGCCTTCAAAACAGCTGTTCACCACCACCGCTTATCATCCCCCATCCAAATCCTCGATCTTTTCTACCCCTAATAATCCACCCAAGCCCACCTCCTTCAAATTCCCTGCTTTCCTTCCTGAAAGTCCCTGTAATGTCCATCTTGTATTCCCCATGTTCCCCGCCCCATCCCTCTCCCTTCCACAGATCTCCTAATGTCTCTGTTCCCCACTGTTTTGTCCTTCCCACTCCCGCCCCTCTTGTCTCATGCCCCCCCCGCACCCCCCCCCTTTGCTGTGCGTTGTGTGTTAGCTCTCATACGAGCCTCGACAATGTATACCAAAAAAAAAAAAACACCAGATGGGTTGATTCAGCCTGTCATCCTTCCAAGGTCAGAAAATTGAGTACCAGCTTTCTGGAAACAGGGGACACTGCGTCAGCAGCACAGCGATGCTCCCAGCAATGATGCAACCAGCAGTCATAGGATGCATAAGAAATAATACTGTGCAGGGTATCATGTTCTATGAACTCTCTAATTTATATCCAGTGTCGAAGCTCGAGTAGGAGCAAAAACACAGAATGGATCAGGACGTAAAAGAACAAAAAGAACAGTAGTGAGGGGCTGGGGGGGGAGGGAGGGAGAGGTGAGGGATAAGGGGCAGAGAGAGGGAGGAGGGTGACATAGTGGGAGAGGGGGGAATATCCCATCATGAGGGTTAATGAACAAATTGGAGGGAGACTTGAAGGGATAAGGGATAGAGGGAAGAATGAGGACAAGGGGAAGACACAGGGAGTAAACAATATGGATACAGCCGGAAACGCTCAAGTCATGAAAGTGGCAGGAAAAAGTGGAAACCCGGAAAAAGGTGGGATTGTAGAGGGCTCATGGGAGTTAAAAAAGATGATGGATGTGGGTGGGGGATGATCTCGGCTGTTAGTGAACAGCTATTTTAAATCCCTGGAGGGAACAATGAGTTTGAACAGACTGAGGAAGTTGGTTCCACAGCTTTGTTGTAATGTTTGAGTTTTTACCTTTTTTATCTTGCCAAAACGAAGTTTTTGCAAGATATGTTAGTCAGCTTGTATGTTGTTTTTTTTGTTTTTTTTGTCTGTAATCACGTATAAAAAATTCTGCAGAGCACAGTTA
Source organism: Eptatretus burgeri (assembly GCF_056783735.1). Taxonomy (NCBI): domain Eukaryota; kingdom Metazoa; phylum Chordata; class Myxini; order Myxiniformes; family Myxinidae; genus Eptatretus; species Eptatretus burgeri. The sequence goes on along the minus strand of NC_140976.1, from coordinate 1,077,041 downwards.
TCATTGGAAATTTTTGTAACTTCGCATATCAGAGACCTATAGAGGTCCCTTTCAGTGCACAAAATTTTGAAGGTCAAGGTCAAAGGTCAAGGTCACTTTGTCGCAAATCAGGGGAGTCGACGAAACCCTTATTTTTTGAGTAATTTTGGTCGGATCGTCTTCAAACTTCATGGGAATATACTTCATGGTCTGGCGCTCAGCTGAATAATTTTTGGTGGCGATTGGCCTTGACCTTCATGGTTAGCGCCTCAGGTCAAACATATTTGACCCCAAGGTCAAATTTTCAAGTTTTAGGAACCATATCGTGTAGTACCTCAAATTGAACACCTCAATGAGTGCTTTCTTGATATGTCAAGCTTGAGACATTTTGACGTCATTTGGTGACGTTATGAGGCAAACACATATTTTTCATGGTTACTCTGTAGAACGATTCTCATCGGAATCTCTCGTAGGCAGATATTCCTCAAGGAGTCGCTCCTGGTGGATAGCAGCTCTGTTCACCTCAGTGTGACCTTAAAGAAATCACACGTGGTCACCTTTTGGCAAGATACGGGTCACCCTGCGGGTGACATTGGTTTATTTTTTTTCTAACACAAAGAGGCATCTCTCGACAAATGATGGCCAGGGAGCCAGAAACACTACCGTGGATTGATTCCTTTCCTTTGGGGCTCTCACGATGATCCTGTCAAACAAAAGACTGACTGATGCTGTGCTTAGCAGTGTTGCAACCAGTATTGCATTAAGCGGTGTGCTGCTCTTTATGAGCCCCTGCTGGTCCTAGCCGGAAACGGAGGCTTATGGATTTGGTCTTGATTTTCGTGTCCGTGCGTGCATGTGTGCGTGCGTCTGCAATCATATATCGGACATGTGTGGACCAATTTTATTCGTACTTGGCACAAAGCCAACACATGATGGCATACATATGCACAACATTTTGTTTCATGACGCGATCATAGATAGCGAGCTCGTGGCCATTTTACTTGTGAAAAACAGCAACCCGGTATCGGACACGTCCTCAACCGTTTGTCAGACAGGCATTCACCGATGTTGTTCAAACTTGGCACACAAATAATTAATGATGGCTTACATATGCACGTGATTTTTTTTTCAAAATCAGATCCAACATGGCTGACTGGTAGACTGGCAACCATTTTCGTTGCACATAAATAAGGGCTTTCTAGCCCTTTTACTCCGTACAACAAAATTACTGAAACAATGGGGGCTATGACTTTTTATGTCTTTTTTACTTGTTTTTCACAGACTGCATCTTGTTGCATGTCAATCTTCGGGCACCGCAGCGAGGGTACTGGTAACCCGGAGGGTGTCATGGCAGAAAATAAATATAGATACCACTGTGCCCTTAGCCGTGTTTTAAGGGGTAACTTTATAAGGAATATTTATATTTTAGCCTCTTTATTCCAACTGTCTTCATTGTCTGTTCTTGAATTCCTTCTTTATACTTCAGCTCAATTTTGCAGAAGATGTGATTCGGATGCTGAGGATGGCCGTGGAGGGTTCCAGTCCATTGGCCCCTGAGGTCTGCAAAGCATGCAGCTCTGCCAAGGCGCTGTTTATCCGGGTATTCATGGCACCTTGGACTCCCAGAGATCAGAGACTGTCACACCACACAGCTTCGAATAACCATGGCGTTTATCATGATCAGATTGAAAAAAATTCAGTTGCAGCTTTTTTTTTCAGTAAAAAGGTTGAACAATTATTGATCATTCAATAATAGGAAGATGTGCATGAGTGGTGGCAGGTGACGCGTTTCAATGCAAATTTAGTGTGGGCTGTTGGCCTAAGCAGTGGGGGGTATAGTGCCAAAGCAGCATGTGGGGTGGGGGAGGGGAGTGTGTTACCAGAGTGGCAGGGGCGGTAGTCATAGTGCCAGAGCGGTGTACGTGGTAGGAGGGGGGTGGCAGTGCAGGGAGGGGAGGGTTGCCGGGGGGGCATGGCACCAGAGCAGTATTGGTGTGCGGCAATCACGTGGTGGGGTCTATGACACAAGTAGTTAGAGAGTGAGTGGTTGAGCGGTGGCAGATTGCATTGTTGAATATTGGGAGATTTTCTGGTGATAGATGTTGTGGTTAATTTGGTTTTCTGTGTGAGTGTTTGACAGCAAATGGAGAAAGCCTTTCCTTGGTTTGATGTAAAGAGATCTCGGTGCTGGGAGCTCGGCCCAGAAAGTCAAAGGTAACATCTCTTAACACCATAACCAGAAACAATAGTAGTTGGAGCAACCACTCCAAAAGTTTCCAAATGAAATGAAAATTTCACTTGAGAGAATAATTTTGTGGGTGCGTTGTTGGTGGTGGTGGTGTTGCTGATGATACAGCGGTCTCCTCCCAAATGCCATTCTGCCCCCTTCTGCCGACCACAACTACGCACAATTTCGAGATGCTGGTGGGGAGTCTGAGGCTGGAGGTGACGGCCGGGGGGATGGCGGAGAGATTCGACGCTTGCATCCTCCTCGGCAGATAATTCCTGCTCCAGGGGCTGCACGCCCCAACTTTGGGCCTTTGGACGAGGCAGAAGATGGAGGTGACGGGGAAGTTCCGGCACATGTGACGGACACTCGTCAATGCTTGCTGTGCTTGCAGTATGGAGACATGGAACCAAATGTGTGTCCACACCTATATCTGGATTTGTCTATCGAGTTGTCATTGATTGTACGATGTCTAAGTCTTTTCTTATTTTAAATAGACAAGATATAACAAAGCGAAAACGGTAATTGTACACACTCACTTGGTACTATGCAAAGCCTCGATTTTTCTCACACTCAAACTCAATGATGTCTTTCATCATCTACCGCAAAATGGGTCAAACCTGTGATCATGTGCTATGGCTTGAGGTGCAATGAAAAACTTACAGAATCCTCCGCTTGTTCTGTGGTGTAGGTGTACACTAGTTTATTATGTGGTTAGCTTATTTCTGTATCACTAGTTTGCCTGTACTCTCATTTTCCCCGTGCATCAAAGACCAATCACCACGGCACACGATGATCAGTTTAGCTCTCGTAGTTAGGTTTGACTGCTCAGCCATTCTTTCGATAGGAGATCAGGGGGATGGTCAATGGGACCTGCGGGGCCGTGATGCATCCCTGGCCAAGAACGGTGTGCGATGGCATTTACAATCTGTTCCATGACCTTAAAAAGAGACCCAGGATTAGGTAGTCACTTGGGTCTCATAAATGTGATCATTTCTTCCTGAATCGTGACAAACACATTACTTCTTAACTCGTAACTATATACCACTTATCCGTCCTGTTTGTTTCTGAGTAAATGGCCGTGTTTATGTGTGCACTGCTTATCTTTTGCCCTCCACCAGTGTTTTTACACTTTGATTGGCCATGTTGGTGTGGTTTGGTGGTTGCAATTGGAATCCAACACAGATTTGCTATTCTGTGTTCTCTTTTGCAAGTCAAACTGAAAGCTCAGGGGTGTGTTCCGTTAGCAAGCAGCTTGCTTGATTCAAAGCGCTCAAGCAAGTACTCCTACGGAATGGAGTGCTCCTCACCGCTTAACAACATGGTGGTCTCCATGGTAACAATGATATCATGGTACTCAAAAGCAAATTCTCTCCGGGCAGTCGTTTTCAGTTTTACTCGATCCTCCTGTGACAACAACTTACCTGATATAAGCTATTGTATTAGCAGTGGCGACAGAGTACGAGGACGAGGGGAAGAAAGATAAAGAAATGGTAAGTCAGGAGGAGGAGCCCCCTGCTTCGCTTATCTATGGACCAACTGCTGTGCATTCTTGGGGAGGGGTTTTCCATGTTGTAGATCTTAAATAATTAGGATGAAAAGTGGAGGAACAATAAAAATATGAAATGAACCTTTAACTATCATCCTCTGTGATCGCAAAATTGAAGATACAGCCACCAATCGTTTTTAATTCCACTCTGGTGGCCATTTTTGTAAACACAAGGATGTGTTCTGTTCGCAAGCAGCTCAAGTACCGTTCACCAAGCACCTCCCTTAATCACTTGCTTCACTTCCCGAGCGGCTTGCAAAGCTGTCGATGCGGGACGGCTGGCTTGGCGAGCAATAGCAAGCCGCTTGCTAACGGAACATGCCCCAGGTGATGCACATAAACCTCTGATGTCACTTGAAATGCCTCATCAGTAGAGAGATTGGGTAAAGACGTCAGCTTTGAGCATTTGCCGTGCTTTACTGATGCAAAACTCCCTTTAGATTGAAACCACTTTTGGTGCAGAAAAGGCTGCGTTGCATCTCGCCAACTCGACGTCTTGAGTGCCATTAAAACAAGTTCGCTTAAGTGGCTGTTAAGGTTACCAGTCGACCTTTGTTGTTTTCTTTCACAATCTCCTTACGATGCAGGTGAATGAGAGACATTTTGAGGTGCGGTACGTGTGTGACAGGAATCGGGACGGTTGCTGTCCCTTGGTCCAGATGAGTGGACCCACGTGAACTGTGCTGTATGGTCCGCGGAGGTCTATGAAGAAGGTGACGGTGCGCTTCGAAATGTTCCAGCCGCAGTGTGGAGGGGACGACAGCTGGTAGGATGTCGGGTGGGGATGGTCGGGAATGAGTTGTGCTGGGATGGTACGAACAGTTGGAGAGGTTTGATTATAATGGGCGAGGAAGTAAAGTGGACAAATAAATGTTTAGTTGTAGATAGTACAGAACAACAGGTCATGAAAATTGCAGGTAGGTATTTGAAATGGCCAACCTTGTCGATACAGTTGTTGATGTAATGGAATTTGTAAAACTAGTAATACCCACTCCCTCCGAGAGTGAAGTATGGCTTCAGTTCCCACTACCTCAGGCAGTGATCAGTGGTTGAACCACTTCCACTATTCCTCATGTACAGGCAAAAATCGCAAGTAGTCTCCCCATTCTCGCCAGGGGTAGGAGAAAGGTGAGGGGGGATTATTTTCTGCCCATTACCTGTCCCTGGGAACCCTGAACAAGTATGCAAAATTCAGTGGAGATTTGCCCAGTCGTTTTGGATTGTGTAATGATCAGACATGCAGACAATTGTCTTATTTTATAAAGTAGGATGTAAAACTATATTAATATTGATTCGCCATTGTTTTTGGCCTGGTCAACAATGCCGTGATTTGGAACAGGCTGAAGCAGTTTCTTCACGATAGTTTTTGTTTTTTTCACTTTGCTCACTCGTATCATCATACATACGAATCGCTGGATACATTGCAATGCTTATAAACACCCAGTGACGCCAGTCTTCATGGCTTTATTTCATTTCCGCACATGCCATAACCTCTAGAATCTT